>NW_009260266.1:622304-661058 GCF_000687185.1 Egretta garzetta | reverse complement strand
TGACTTTCCTTTATTTAAATTCAGAGTGTGCAATTATAATTACATTGAAGTGAAAATGAAGGAGGTATTTACCTTTTCAGGCATATTGCTCTGAATTGGGTCATTGTTGGGTTAGTTTCCATAAGTAATGTCATTGAACATAATTTGCTGCTTGAGGCATGTTTGAATATTCAGCACTTTATTAGAAGATTCATGTTTATATGATTTTCCATGTGATTTAAATAACCAGGTTATACACTGCAATGCAGTTAGTATATAATAGGGCCTGGAATATACTGTATAAAAAAAATATTCTTTTTTTTTTTTTTTGACATAAAGATCTTTAAAAAGGGGCATTAGATAAATTTTTTTTTTAAAACTATTTTTATAGATCGTATGCATGGAAATGTAGCTTTGGAAACAATAAGGCAGCAACAACAAGCCAGGTTACAGCAATGGAATGAACATAATGCCTATCTCAGTCAAGGCACTATTCCATATCAACACCATCACCATCCTCATCTACCACATCTTCCTCAGCAACCAATTGGATTGCATCAACAGCAGCAAGTTAGGGCAAACTGGAAACTTGCCAGTAATACAGAAGATGAAACAGAGGCAACATACTCAAGGTATTTGTTTACTGGGTCATCAGAGATTGTGTAAAATTGAGCAGTGGGCACCTATCTGTAACACTGTGATCAAGTGCAAGACACTTAAAGGTATTGCTTTTTGCTGCTGTTATTATGAAGGTTAAAAGAGTTGGCAGGCTGACTTACAACTATGCTTTTATTATGTGTTGTGCTTTATTCTGTTAGTATATTGGGTAGTTAAGCTGTAGTGGAAAAAATACTTTTATGGAGCTTTTCAGTGCTGTATTTATGGAATAAGGAATGGATAGAGAGTAACAGTCTTGTGTTTATGAAAGAGGTGTCTGAGTGTAGTTAAGGCCTATTTAAGTTGTAATTTCTTCAAATTGAATCAGCAGTCTCAGATTTATGTGCTTGAAAGGAAACAAACCAACGCCTTCCCAAACACTGCTCCCCAATAAAACCCAAACTTTGCTTCCTTTTCAAAAAGCCTTTGCTTTTAAAAGCATATTAAAAAAAAAAAAAAAGTTTATATTTGAGATGGAGCCTTAGGGGGCAAGAAAGGAAGCTGTTGAACATAAACAGAAAAATGGTTCCAGTGGTCATCAGCTTTAATCATGTATATTGTAAAGGCTGGATTTTTAAATTGCCTCTTTTTACTGTCATCTCCCACTATGCTTTGTTTTCCATCTGGTTATAGCCATGGTAAAACCTCTAAATGCTCTCTTACCTGACTCTGTGAAGTGCTGAATTGAATATTCTTGACCTTTTGAAGAAGTTTGGAAGTCCACTGTGCAAGTGAGGGGAATCCCTGATTGTTCTGGGTTTTTGCCCTTTAAGGGGTTAAAATTTTCTTTAACTATGTGAAGTTTTTTACTTTGTATAATAAAGCAGGAAGTCCTTACCTTAGTTGTCTCTTAAGAGATAACAAAAAATTGATTCTTCTGACTGAAAAGGAAATCTCAAGAGTTATTAAAACTTTGAGATGATTCAGGTAGGTATTTCATCCAATTAATCCTCTTGTGCCTAATTTCTGATTGCTCACAGTCATATCCTTTGAAGTTAGGGTCAGTAAGCGCAAAGATGTGTTTAAATTCAGTGTTTTATGCTTTGAGTTCTCTCAACCTTTAAAAGAGTGGGATTTCAGCAAAACATTTTTTCTTTTTCTTGATACATTTATTCTGTCAATACAGATTCCAGGATTTGCTCAGAGAACTGTCACACCGTGATCAAAGTGAAAGTCGGGACTTAGCTGAAATGCCACCCCCTCAGTCAAGACTGTTGCAATACAGACAAGTTCAGCCCAGAAGCCCACCAGCACTCCCTTCTCCTTCCTGCAACTCTAACCACAGCGGTCACTTCCCTAACTTCACTGAAAACAACAGAGACATTGAAATACCCAGTAACCCAGCATTTCAGCAGCATTTACCCCAAATATACAATCCCCCTTTCTCAATGCCATCTGAACATATAACCCCATCTCCCTTGAAGTACCTGCAACCTGATGGATCGTGGACTTACGCTAACCTACAGCAGAATCACCTTATGGGGCAGGGCTTTCATTATGGTATACCTCCATTGCCCCATAGGTCGCAACAAAACCCTTTTATACAAATACAGAATCATCAGCATGCAGTCGGTCAGGAGCCATTTCATCCACTCACATCTCGAGCAGTATCTGCTTCTTCGCTCCACAGCTTAGAAGAGGTAGGCATTTTTGTCTATGTATGCAATTGTCATGTAATTTCAATATCAAATTATATTCTGAAGTGGTCATGAATGCAAAATACCTCCTGTATTAAAAGCTCACACTGGGAATTACTGTGAGGTGAAAATTTTCTCTATGGCTTCTCTGTTCACCATATGCATATTTGTGTCTCATCACTGGAGGTATAGCACTTTGTCTACTAAACAGGAGGTCTTGGCTTTTTGAATGTTACTCAGAGTTTTGTTGCAATCATTGCTCTATTATCTGACTGGCATTTATCTGCAGTGCAAACTAACCACACCTCAGGTGCAAACTCATGAAATGACTCTCTGGAAAGTCAGCTTAAATCAGCCAGCCATTTGGCTCAGTATTAAACTGTGAACATGGTTGGGTAACTTTTCATAGGAGCTTGAGACCAGAGCAGTACAGTTGTTTTAGCATGGTACAAAAACTGATTTAATAAATCCCACCTGGCCTGAGCTAATTCTGTGTAAAGCCATCCTGTATTTTGGGGGCTCAGAGTGTTGGAAATCAGTGCAGAGAGATCCAGCTGTGCTGCGTTAATCTGGGTCCAGCACAAACCCTGCCACACCAGAGCTGGCTCTGTCCCTCTTGATCTTTTTTTTGTTCTGGACTCTAAGGGTGTGTGGACTAGAGAGAGTCCAGAGGAGAGCAACTAGGATGATAAAGGGACTGGAGCATCTCCCCTACGAGGAAAGGCTGAGAGAGTTGGGCTTGTTCAGCCTGAAGAAGAGAAGACTGAGAGGGGACCTCATCAACACGTACAAATATCTTAAGGGCGGAAGTCACGAGCATGGAAGCAGTCTGTTTGCAGTGGTGTCCAGCGACAGGACTAGGGGCAATGGGTGCAAATGGAAACATAAGAGGTTTCAGTTGAATATGAGGAAAAACTTCTTTACTCTAAGGGTGACAGAGCACTGGAACAGGCTGCCTAGGGGGGTTGTGGAGTCTCCTTCTCTGGAGATATTCAAAGCCCGCCTGGACGAAGTCCTGTGTAGAATGCTCTAGGAGAGCCTGCTTTAGCAGGGGGGTTGGACTAGATGATCTCCCGAGGTCCCTTCCAACCCTTGCGATTCTGTGATTCTGTGTTATGGGATGCAGACTATGCAAGCACATACAACTAGGACAGGTCACGTTTTGAACAGCTGTTTTTAATCCCTGTTGGAATCCAGAGTGCTAAGGAGTGTGTGATATGTAGACATGGAATATGCTGGAGCCAGGTTGTATTCCAGGAATGTCAGAATTAATATTCTCAGATAATCTTGCACTGACTGCATGTAATCCAGTATTTGTACATCACGTTAAGTGGCTTGTTCTGTGATGCATCTCTGTCAAGGTTTTACAGAAGCTGTGGTGGTATCCCTGCTCATCACTATCCCACCTAACACATACTTAAATGTCTTTTGACTTCTGCAAATACAAAATATTTAGTTTATGTACCTGAGCAAAATAACTAAAATTCAACTCCAGTGCATTTTACAAATTTCTGTCTTATACTGATCCAGAGAGGCTAATGGAGTCCTCGGGCCCAGCTAGAGCTGTGGTAAGGTTTGGTTTTATAGACATTTAAAAACTCTGTCTCAGTCCATTTAGCCATGCCACCTTGTATAAAATCTAATACTTTGTGACAACAGTTAATGCCATCAGTACAGCAGGACATGGGAACAATGGCTTTTCAGCAGTAATAAACTAATAAATTTTCCTGCAGAGTTTGTGACAGCTCCTGCTATCTGAAGACAAATAGTGAGCCTTTATGTCATTAGTGCAAATTTGCTTTAGTTCTTATTTCTTCTTCCTTTCAAAATATGTGACAGAAATGCCAAAAGCAATAAAAGTGTTACAAGACAGAGACTTGCATGTAAACTTTCCAGGACTGCTAGTTTAGCTGCTAGGTAGGACTGGAGATACAAAGATATGAAAATGCCATTTTAGGTGTATTTTTAAGAGATCCCTCATATAAGGCAGGTGTCAGGGGAAATGTCATGACTTTTAGTATCCTTACTAAGCTGTTTTTTCAATCACTATTTATAAAACTGTTCATTGGCCTGATACTTGAAAGCTTTTGCATATGTTTAGTCAAACCAGATTTGAACTGTGTATCAAAGGGAATACTTAAGTTATTCTGTACTTGCAAGTGTCCAGAACTTTGATAACTTCCTGATTGCTTACCGAAACTGCCCATTAAACTCAATAAAAAGTAGAGGGTTTGGGCAGTAGCTTCTGAATTTTGTTTTTTTGTTGTTAAAGAACATCCTCAAGAGAGTAGAGTGACAGGATATCTTAAGTGCTGTTCGCCTGATATATCATAATAGTGTGGCAGCTATAATAAGATAATACAGTTTTCTTTCATGCACTCTTTTCCCTATCTATTTTTTTGTGGATGCTATAATAACAACATTGGGGCATTGCAAGCAAGTTATTTGATGTTTATTTAGCTAATTTTTTATGACATTTCATTAGGATGTTTACTTTTTACTTTACCAAGTATAGATTTACCTTTATGACTTCTGCTATTTGCACTCTTGTTAGTCAGAAGCAAATACTGTGTTTATTTTTTTTTAAACAAACTAATACAACAGGCTTGCTTTGAATCTTGCGAAAGTTTAGAGGGTCAAGAGTTTAGAGGGTCCTTAAATCTGAACTCTTGAAGCCACCAGGTTAATTGATGGAGCTCCTGCCATTTTCAGCTACATGATCCACAGAGTTTATGGAAGCAAGTAATTTCTGTGGTTTCAGATAAAATTCTCTGAATTATTTCTCCTGGGCATGCACTTCTACAGAGCATTTATTTTGTGTATGTGTACACAAAATCCAGTATACAAATGTATTGTGCTTCCCCAAATCCTGGTATACAGTCACTCTTTTGTCTTTTGGAAACTAAAAGCCTTTTTTTTTCCTCCCTACATTGTAATTGAACATTTTCTCTTGCTCTTGTATCTTTGCTTCTTTTGTAAATGCTGGGTATCTTCCTCCTCACTGTGTGATACATCTCCCACGTAGGAGTGTAAGGTGTAAAGGTTGATAAGAATTAAGGAATTTCAGTTGACGCTCTTTGCACTTCCTTTAAAACTCTGTGTCTGTTTTGTGTGATTAAAATACATTATCAGTGACTGCGATATACAAAATATAACTTGAAATGCAAAGGACTTTTTTTTTTTCTTTTTTTTAATATTTTTTTCCTGTAAGGCATTGCAGGGAAGAAAATTGGATGGGAAAATGGTATTTGATACATGCAGTTAAATAAAAGGAGCAAAAGGCCTTTTTTGTTTTGTTTTTTGTTTGCAGTATGAACCAAGAGGACCAGGCAGGCCGTTGTACCAAAGAAGAATTTCCTCTAGTTCAGTCCAGGCTTGTTCTGAAGAATTAAGCACTCCTCAAGACAGTCTTGGTCAGTGTAAAGAGCTTCAGGACCACAGTAACCAGTCATCTTTCAACTATTCATCACCTGAGTTGTGGGTAAACTCCTCCTCCTCTGCCCCATACCCAAACATTCCATGCAACGGAGCCAACAGAGCAGTTCCACCCCGGGAGTTATTAGGTACGTACAGACTTGATCTTTGCTTCTCCGCTTCTCTCTCTGCTCCATTAAGAAGACTATTTAGGCTGGGGTGAGCGGGTCTAAATGAAAGGGTTCAGCTTATTTTTTTCTTTTCACAAAATGTTTTCGGCCATCTTTTCAGATCCCCAAACAAATTTAAGCAAAGATTTTCAAAGTATTCATTGTTTTAGTAGTTAAAGGTTTGCTTAGAGTAATCCTATTTTAATTTGCTGTCTTGTCAACGTTCTGGTACACTGCTGATGTCTTCAGAAGAATACGGTTGAGTATTCTTCATCTACCAAAAGCAATTCTGCTCCTTAGTCTTCTCACAGAAGTTCTAGTAAACCCACATATTCTCTTACAGTGGTTTCAAGCGCAACTGAGTTTTTGCTAAAAGGAGCTAAGGTAACTGGTGGGATTTATTTGCAAGACAGGTTATTTGTTTCTAGAATCAATGATATTTCTTGTTGATATTACAGTCTGGGGGGAGAAACAACATAAACTGAATTAGTAATCTCAGTGTAATTCCTAGTAAATTCTGGTACTTCATCAAAGTAATGCTGAATTTTAAACTCTCACAGTGGAAGAATCACACTGCAACCTGGCTTCCCTGGTGGTGCTAGCTGTGCTGATTGATTTAGCAGAGAGAAACTAAATTAACTTTTCAGTGATTAAAAAAAACTGCAAGTAGAGAGTTGGAGCGGTGCAGCTATTTATCTGTTCTCCATATTTTTAATGTTTGTGAAAAACAAAATTACCAGGATAGTACAGTTTCTTTTCCATGATTTTGCTCTAAGGGTCTCCAACGATAATTTTAAAAAATTAATAAAAATACAAGCAATCTTCCAGTGTGAATATTAAAAACATTTATTACTGTGAAAAAATATTTATAAGCTGGGTTTATTGTCCTTAAAAGATCTAATTGGTTTTGGTCATATTTTATAAAGCTAAACCATCTTGTCATTTTATAGTATAGTAATTGTGAAGTAGAAACATGCAGTGTAATGAAGAAAAAGCAGTTTATATCGGCGACAGTGCTCGAGTGTTAAGTTCCTAATGTGCATTTTCATTTCCAAAGTGTGAAAATGTTACTTTACAAAAACGTATTTATGTCACTATCTCTTGTGCTAAGTTCAAAGCTTCAAGCTCAGGGCACCTCCTTCAGTCTATTTATATTTTTACTGAAAATCAAGGAGCTGAATGCATACTATGTGTCATCGAGAGCGGCATCAATCTCTGAAGTTGCTCTCTAGACTGTGTGGCTCTCTAATAGGAGCTCAGGAACCCTAGCAAGATTACGCTGGGATCAGCTGATACCACATTTCCTTGCTTTAATGCAAAGATTGAGAACGTGTTTGTGAGTAAAATCCTCAGAGGAAGTATGCATATGTAAAAAGTATCATATCTATACATTGCTGGCAAATGATAAATCCTAAATGAACGGGGCAAGTTTCGACTGGTGTCTGCATCTGCTATGAAAATATTTTTTATTGTAGTTAAGCATCGTTTCTGTTTTGTAAATAAATGTATATGCAACATTGCCCTCTATCTAATAGTTCATGCAGACAAATCTCCATTTTTATGGCTGCTGTGCTTTTCTGCATTTACAGCTCACTGGCTATGATGATCGTATTTAAAGCCCAAATGTGTTTTATAGTGCTAAGGGTTAATGACCGATAACTTCAGTGTTTCTGGTTACTATTGATTTTTACCCATGAAATAAAAATCCATGAGACTGTGATGCTATGAGCTAGTCCTGTGCCTGTATTCGTTGCCTGAGAGTGAGCAATCATGACACCAGACCGTTCAAGGGCTTATAGTTCCTGTACATCAGAAATGGCTGTGGCACAAGTATTTGGTTCTGTCGGTGTGGATTTATGGAGTGCAAGGAGAGCTGCTCTGAATTGCTCGGTGTTGTTATAGACAGGCACTTTCCAAAATTGCCATCAGAGAGCTTGATTTGCATTGCTTTTTCTGTTGATAGAAGGAAAATGATTTAAGTTCTTATTCAATATGGGGTTTTTTCATATTTTTTCTTCAGTTAGACACCTCTACCACACATAGCTTTCACCTCTGGCCCTGCCTGTCATTACTTGTCTTCTCTCAAGTGCCATGGTTATTTTTGGGAGGTTTTTTTGCTTGTGTTCTGGGTTTTTGGTTTGGTGTTGTGGTTTTTTGTTTTTTTTTTTTTTTTGAATCATAGCAACCCTAGCAGAACTGTTTTGCTTATGTTCTTTCCATATTCATTCTTGTATGGGTTGGGGTTGTGTTGTGTATTTTTGGGGTTTGGGTTTTTTTGGAGTACTTTTATCAAAACCAGAAGCTTGCGTGTGACCCTTCCACTGAGAAACTTACCTATATGTTTATGGCTTTCTACTTTTGTACTCATTTGATGGTACATTTTTGTATGTGCACTTAAAAATAATATATGCATTTAAAGATTGAAATAATTACAGAATATATCAGTTGCCCAGCTCCTAGGCTATCTTAGATAGAACGTATACCTGCATTTCAGTGTAGGGATACTCTAGCTACGTAAGACAGCAGAATTCTCCAGGCAAAAGCAAGATACCTCATTAGGATTCAGGAAATTCACTTGAAAGCAGTTTTATACCTGTGGTTTAAAGCACTATTTTTTTCTGATAGTTAAAGGAGTTGTTAAATGTGGAGCACGAACATATCAATTAGCATTTACTAAAATATCAATAATTACTTGGTTGGCATTCAGGACTCTGAATTGCTGTTTGAGAATGAATTCTATATGGTGCTGTAAATTTTAATTTTAGCCTATTAAGCTATAAAGCAAGAAGAATGAAATAGTCTTTGTGCTGTCTCAGTGGATAAGGTGTTTAGATTGGAGTATATCCCGTTCTGAAGCAGCTTACCTTCAGTGCATCTGCAAATCCGCCTGTGCAGAGTTGCAGGTTCAGTGTTACAAATTCTGTAGGTACATGCACGTGCAGAATATGTTTAATAACGTCAGCCTTCTCAGCATTGCTGACAAAGGTAATACAAGATCCAGCAGTTGGAAATTAAGCTAGATAACTTAATGACGAAATTTCCTAGGACCAAGAGTGGCTAAACACAGAAAATTGGTGTTGGTTGTTGGGGAAGGTTACCAGAAGAGGTAGTTTTGGTACCCCTTTGGTACTTGCTTTGGGGTACCTATAGATAGATTTCCTGAGTCAGAGCTGTTCACTTAGACAAACTCTGGTTACTCCTTTTGCAGCTCCACCGAAGACGGTCAAGCCCCCAGAGGAACACCTGAAGGCCGAAAACATACAACTATCCAATTCCTTCAACTACAGCGTGCTACAACATCTTGGCCAGTTCCCACCTCTCATGCCCAACAAGCAGATCGTCGAGTCGAACAGCAACAGCCAGCAGAACGCTGGTGGGAGCAAGCCTGTCATGTCCTACGCAAGTGCTCTGCGGGCTCCGCCAAAGCCCAAACCTCCTCCTGAGCAGACAAAAAAGAATAGCGACCCTTTGTCTTTGTTTCAGGAACTTAGCCTAGGTAGTTCATCAGGTAGCAATGGCTTTTACTCCTATTTTAAATAATCAGATTATTTTTTTTAGAGAGAATTTAATTTTTATTTGTGTCAGTAGATCTAAGATAGTTGGGGCTTCACCTGTAGTTGCAAATATTCCCTTTGTTTATATTAGTAAATATATCCTCACTTAATTGCTTTGCTGCTAGACTTGCAACTAATTTTTTTTTAATTATATTCCATTATTTTGCATTTTTTGATGTGGGTCGGTTTTTTGGAAGCTTTTCTGTAGGAAAACACACACGTTATTTTTTAATTTGTGTAATGTTAATGATATGTTGCATTAAACTAGCAGCCGAGAGGTTACCTGTACAAATTTTAAAAAGAAAAAAAAAAAGGAAAAAAGAAAAAAAGTAAAAAAAAAAAAAAGTTTGTCTAAATTGTATTTAAGAAGATTGTAAGTAGCATTTACATTTATTCAATAACATTAGCATACTATGCTGGGTTTCTGTACCAGAAATGGCCAGTTAATGTAAAAATGTATGTTATTTCTGCTTAAATTCATTTAATTTTTTTTTTTTAATAAAAGTGCAGCATCTTCTAAATACTTTCAGTTTTATCAGCTTTTTTGTGAAGGGATGCTGCATTCTCAGACTTTTATAGTTTTAGATTCTGTATGATGTGGTATTGTATTTTCCATCCACTGTAGGGTAAAGTAAAGGCATTCTTTGCAGACACCTATGCCATTGTTTGGAAACATTCAGATAAAAAGTATTGGTATACTTTAAAATAAACAATAAAAAACAAAAAAACAAACAAAAAAAAGAAAAAAAACAAAAAAACTCTACATTTTATTTTTGGACAAGCTAGTAATATAAGCTTGTTTGAAAAGTTAATTTGATAGGTTTTTTAAATGAATCATGAAGCTGAAAATAAATTTTTAGGTATGTTGGTGCTTAGTAGATTTAATAACTATTTTAAAAAAAAATGCGTGAATTTAGTAAAATACTTTTTTGTTTGTTTGTTTAATTTTTTTTCCACTATGCATGTGTAAATGTTTGTAATCTGGCTTTTTCCTCCCCCTTCTCCAGTGGTATAAAGAATTGTGCCGCTTTAATTTTTTTTTTTTTTTCCCGGTAAAACTTTTGGTACATTATTTGATGTTTACATTAAAATGTGACATTATACAAGGAAATTCAGATATTTTGCTAACTGTTTTGTTTGAGGAACATCATTAAAGAAGAGATTTAATGTTTGTCAAAGCTGTATCCAAATTAATCTAAATCTTTTGGGGATAAGAATGGTTACCAGGTTATTTATCTATATGAGTTCTGCTAAATTCTCCACAAACCTGGCCCTTTAGGAATACAAACTGAAAAAAAAAAAAAAATGGGATATTTAAAAATGAAAGAAACAAGTGTGAATGATAAACTTTGTCCATAAAGATTTCTGGTCTTGCACACTGTTCATACTTTTGCAGCTGGGGAGGCAGAGGGGGGCGTTTGTGTAGTCTCTCCAGGTAAGCAGTCCTCCTTTTACACTTGAAGAAACAACTTTAAATCTGGGAAATATTTTCCAGGGACTGAGCTGGGTGTATTTGCAGTATTCCTCCACTTATTACGTACAAGAATTAAAATTTTAGAGCTGTGTGGGGGTGATTTCAGATTTTTACAGCTGTCCGTGGGACACCTTACTAATGAGCAGTGGCTGCTGCTGTAGTCAATCAGATTTTTGCTCTGGTTACAATCAGGTTTTTTTGCATTTGACTTCCATGTTTTAAGGCAAGGGTCTTTATGTAATGGGGTTGATTTAAACTCAGTACACTGCAGAGGTTTGCATATAAATTTTTTATTATAAATCTTTGCTGGTTCACGATTCAGAAACTAAATCTGAAACACTTTTCCCTTCTTTTTGCTGTAAAGAAAAGGATGTGTAACTCGTTAATTTATTCCCTAATGTCTATACCAAACAAAAGATGCTGGGGGACGGAAGAGCCCCTGCCAAATTATGCTTAGCACTTCAGCATATGGCATCAAATCAAGAGGACCCAAAAACAAGTAGAGGCCAAATTCTGCGACCTTGAATCAAGCAAAACTACTGGTGAAGGGTTTTTTTGCCGAGCTGACGGCTGCAGAAATAGGTCCATGGGAAATTCATTTGCGAGGGCCGGGCGTGTGCTCAGTGTAAGTTAGCCTCAGTCTTTTTATTTCAGTGGAGCTGTGCCAGTTCTCCTCAACGGAGCGCCTGGCACGGCTCTGAGAGGAGAAAAATCTGTGTGCCTGAACGTTGTAGTCTGTGAAGAGTTCTTGATGAGATGTGCAAGACTATGACAGAGGAGAGGTAGGGTTCAAATGCACTTCACTTCGCCGAGTCGGCATTGTAATTTCAGGGGTTTCAAAATCACTCATTTATATGGAGCAGTCTTTTGATTCTGTTCACCATATTTGAATATTAATCTAATAAACATCACTTATTAATTTACTGCTATCTGTCAATTAGTTAAGGGGGAGATGGTCGCATCTCGCCACATTTTTATTCTGTTTTACACTGGCATTTTCTCTACGCTGAAGATATTATGGATGAAGGAGCGTTTTTTCTCTGACTTCAATTTCAATTCTGTAACTTCATGAAAATCCCTGCTGGTTTTGGTTCTAAATTTTTCTAAGAGCTCTCCCCCAAGAGTTTGAGGATGGTATGGTAGAGATCTTCTGACTGTCAGCTTTGGAAATGTTTAGCATGCATCGGTTGCATTTCTTAGAGTTAATTTTGTTCCCCAAAGATTATTTATTTTGAAATGTCTTGCCTAGCCATTACATGTCACGTATATAGCCCTGAGTGGGATCTTTTGTTTTTAGAGCAAATCATCCACTGTTTATTGAAGTCATAGCTGTTTACAACACAGCTTTGGGTTTGTTTTTTTTTTTTTTTAAACTCTTCTAGGGCTTTAATTGAACTCTTATGAAAATCAGATTAAGCCTTACAGATGGCTCCAGTGGGCACTGGCTCAGGCTGTGCTGTAAATATGGAGCTGTTGCAATTACAGTGAAAATGCAAAATTATGAGTTCAGATTCTTGGTTCGTGTAAATTGTCTCAACTCGGAGGACATGAATGGAGGCTTGGGCATGCACGCCAACCGAGTATTTGGCTCCTTGACTCTTTTAGAGCTAAAATATCACACTTAAAGCTACAGTTGGTGCCAAATCCCGTGCTCCTTGTACAGGAATAAACCCCCATTGTTGCCTCTGGAAAATTTAAATGACAAGGTCACCCCAATCTAAATTTAGAAAGCTTGTATTTAATATCAGGAATAAGTTCTGGTTTTATTCTATTGAATTCCAGTTTTTCATAAGAAAAATCTGGATGTCTCATGGGAGGCTGTCAGTGTGGTGATAAGAACTAATGAAGAATTGGCAGAAAGATATTTTTTTTTTTTTAAAACATTATTTGAACTCTAAAAAATTAAAATTTTTTTTTGCATTTCAAATAGAGCTTCTACCCTTTAGGAAGCTACTTACAGAACGCAGCTGGTAGGGTTCCCTGTGTATATTGGAAGACTGAATTCTTATGAAACTGCAAGCTTGAAACTTGGCCTTGCCAAGTCAGAAAAAGAGACCGAAGGAGATGCTGCTCACTGCCATGAGCACAGCGGTAACTTGGAGATGGATTATGGAATAACGTAATAACGTTTACATCTTTTGACGGTATGGTACTTCCCTTTGGTGTCCTGGGTAAACTTTCTTACGGTGTGGGATGTGAACATGCTTGTCCGCAGCTTGCCTGGTTTGCTCGTGCCTTTCCTGCCTGCAGTCATGGACCTGTTTCTGGAAAGAGCTCTGCTGCTGCTCGGGCAGAGGTCTCGGGCAGAGCCTTCGTGGTACGTCCCCATCCCGCTTCGTTAGATCTCTGCCTGCAGTAGGCTCCTCCGCTGGGTGCAGCCTCCCTTCTCTGCAGGACACTCACTGCCCCAACATCAGATCAGTTCCTGCTATCAACCAGAGTTACAGCATCTACCAAGGGACGGGGCACAGAGGCTGGGTTTAGACATCAGGAAAATTTTTTTCAATGAAAGGGCTGTCAGGCACTGGAAGGGGCTGCCCAGGGAAGGGGTCGAGTCCCCATCCCCAGAGGGATTTAAAAGCCGGGCAGACGAGGTGCTTAGGGACAGGGTTTAGTGGTGGGATGGCAGGGTTAGGGGAACGGTTGGGCTTGGTGAGCTTAAAGGGCATTTCCAACCCGAACGATTCTATGGTTCTGTGACACACAAGTACAGTGGCTGCGTCCTCGGATCCGTCTGCAGTGTCGAGCTCCTCGTAACCCAAGAGCATGTCATGGGGACGGTGCCCCTCTCCCTCCTGTCTAGCATAAATCTCCACCCTTTATAATGCTTGGCTGCTCTTCACATGGCCGCTTTAAGATTTCCACAATACAACTAATAAACAGTTGTTATGCATAAAATCTGGTTTGTTAGAACCAAAGCCCTTGCATCCCTATTTTCTCCTGAAAGTTGTCATCTAATATAGTTTGTACTGTTTTACTTAAGTGTATGGGTTGTGGCATTACTGGCCCTTAGCAATATCTTACAAACCCTGGATTCTATTCCCTACTTTGATAATTAATCTTTTATTCCCAGATTTGTCAAGTTAAGCTGTGTTGTTTTTTTTTTTCCCTCAGAGATCCTGCTCTGCAAGCAATTCTTTTGCTATGTATACAATATCTCTCCTATAAGTAGCACTGAGAGCAGCGTGTTTGACCACTCTAAATTTTCTTTTTAGGGTGCACCCAAGCATCTCAGAATCCGCATGTTTCCAGAGCCATAAGCCCATGCAGCTCAAGCTCTGCCTGTGTCATCGTTCAACTCATTTGTTTTGTTAGGTTTTTAAGTTTCTAGTTTACCTAGAAAAACTGCAGACAATTAACTTGTCAAGACAGATGGTGATGATCTATGGTGCCTATAAAAAAATTTGCACATCAGATTCCTTGACATGAAATATGGGCTATTTATGTTGGTATAGCAATACTTGCGCCAGAATCTTCTTGTTGGTTGTGTCGGGGAACAGGGATTGAATCATTCTAAATTCTTTTCTTTCATTCAAGTTAAAGGTTTTACAGCAAATGTGGTTGGAAACATCGGTTTGGTGGGGGGGTTTTGGCAACTTGAGCTGTAGTCGAGAAATGGTGAGAAGTTTTTACCACATTAAGGATTCATAGATGCTTCTGTTAAAGAAGAAAATGCTCTGGATTATCCACGGCTGGTCAGAAGATGATGTCAGTCCGAGCTCCGTCAGACTTGCTCCCCCTCGAAGGGCAGATGCTTTCACAAGAGCTGCTGTAGAGCCATCGCGCTGTGCTCGGTGAGCCCGGGGGTAGCGGACACAAAATGGAACCAGGGGGTGCAGCCCTGCCAAAACAGGCCTGTGCTGCTGGTTCCATTAAAAAGAAAGCAGGCCAGAAATCGGAGTATATTCCCTTCTCTGCATTTCTTCATAGAAAGAAGAGTGGCTCGGTGTGTGTCTAGGTGCAGAGTGTGCATATGTGATGGCTGGATGGCTTGAATTTATGTTCAATAGCTTCAGCGGAGCCAGAACATCGATCAAGTGTGACAGAGCAAGAACAATCTCATCTTCTACTTCAGTCAAAACAAAGACGTGATGCTCTTTTCTTGCCCCTCGGTGATAATGGAAAGGGAAATAATTGGAGCAGATTTCTTTAAAAGAGATCCTGTTGCTATGGGTGTAATTTGTGGTACAGAGCAGCCTAATACTCCAATATTTAAGTTATAAAAGTAATATAACATTCAAAGGGGCACCGTCCCACCACAGAAAACAGAAGCTTCTTTGAAGTGAAGCTGACACTGAGATTTGTGCTATTAACAGTTTCTGCACATTGGTCAGGTTCCTGGCATGCAAATATCCGATGGAGCCCCCTGGAGCGAGCCCAAGGGCTCGGTGTTAATCTCTGGGGCTGGCAGGTTGTGGTGCAGCAAACAGCCATCTCTTGGCATTGGTGACCTCTTGCGTTGGGTGTGTTCCTCAAAAGCTATCAAGCCCAGGAGAGAAAGTGCCCCTCTGCAGCGGGGCCAAGGATCCCATTGCAGGGTGTGTGTGGGGGGGAATTCTCAGATCTTTCGGACCTTCTGGAAAGAATTTCCACAACTGTCAAAGTAAAGGAAAAAAAGAGGTGATGGCCACAAGGAAGTGACAGAGTGAAAAGGGATCCGTGAAAAAAGACGTAAGTATACCTGAGCCTTTATAAACCACGTCGGGCTGGCCAAACACCTGAGCATTGTGCAGATGCTGGCACTTTTCAGGCATGGACTAAGGGAAAAGTAAGGGTTAGTTGTAAGATTTCTGAACGAAACCCTCACTGTGTGCACCCATCTGTGCTCCCTTGTGTGCTGCAAACCTGGCTGACCTGCGAGCTCTGGGCAAGTTCTTCCTCCCCGGCCTGGCTGGGCTGGGCTGTGATGCTGCGGTGCCTCTGCAGATAAATGCTGTTCCGAGAGCTCAGCTAGCTCCTCGCTAAACAGGCAGTTTTGTTCTGCAGGGTTGGTAGTCTGGCACCTTTTCTGCACATTAAATTCGCACCACACAGCATTTAAAAATAAGGGAAGCAGATTCTCTCCGTGCCTGGTGCCTAACAGCAAATCTTACTCTTACATAAACAAAAAACTTCGCGTCTTCTGGTGCGTTGACTCTGATTTAGCACTTGGGCTTTGCAGTGTGGTGGGCAGACCTTAGCAACCAAAATCTCGCAATAACGTGTCAGCCCCGGTGTGGGTGCCCTGGGGAGGGGGCGGGCGGTGATGGTGGTTTATGTGGCAAACAGCTCGTGCCCTGGGGAGCTGTGGCCGAGGGTGTCCATGGGTCTGGTAGTGGCAGGACCAGCGTTTGGGATTTCATGGTGGCTGGTGGAAGTTGCTTGTTCTGTGAATTAATTTGCCTCTTCCTCGCCCTGCTGCGTGTTTCCCACTCTGTTCTCAGGCCGTCTCCCAAACCCCTGTGTGCTCCCTTTGCTTGTGCAGCAGCCGGGTTCCCATCCCCCTTTTGCTCTGCTGACTCCCTGCCAGCGCGGACGTTTCTTTTGCGTTTTCATGCTGTGTTCCTGAAGTTTTGGTGGCCGTTCCCTGCTATTTGCTCAGCTGAGAGAATGAAAACTCAAACTGGTTACAGCTCCCCCCCCAACATTATATTCTTCTTTTTCCTTTATGAAGGCTGATTACTTTTATTAACTTTCTCAAAACACATTCTTGGCTCCCTGGCAGAGAGATTTGGATATGGCAGAAAGAGCCTGCTGTAAGAGCAGTGCCTTTCCCCCTGTGCATACCAATGACCAATTTAATGGACGGGTCCCTCATCAGCATTTCTTAATGTCTGGAAAAAGAAAATGAAGTCATCCACACGCTTCTCAGCCTTGCAGGGACCAGAGGAAGTAGTGAATGATGAAAAAGCCTCAACTTAGAGCAGATGGACGATAAAGCTCGGTGAGTTTAACACCTTTAGGAGGCATCCAGCTCAGCTGCCTGGGGGTGTAGGCTCCTGCTGCCGTGAGCTGTGTGTTTTCTGTGCTGCAGGAGTGAAGGGAGCGCAGAGAGGCTGTAAAACCTTCAGATCCTGGCCAAACCCCAGCACTCACTGGGAATCTCTCCATTGCCCTCACTGGGGTTTGGACGAAGCGGCTCAGCCCTGACCCAAGCAGTTTTGGTGAGACCTTCCAGGGTCTGTCTGAAATACGTACGCTCTTGCTGACGAATATCACGAAGGGGAGTAAGCAGCTCCTTGGCTGGGCAGCACATTGGCACGTAAGGATAAGAAGTCACCTAGAAATTAGTTTGTCCCAGAAGAAGCATTGCAAGAAAGGGATGGTGCTTCAGAAAAGGGTGTGGGCAAAGGGCTTCCCAGGGCCACAGGCCATGCCACAGGTCTGTGGGGGGTGATGAACTTAGACCTACGTCCCCAAACCTCACTTATCTCAACTCCTTGCATATCTAAGGTGAGGTCATTTTGCTGATGATAGCTGAGCTGGGAATGCCTTTGTGCCTGCCAGCTGCTTTGCTTGGATTAATCTGCGTTGGGGGTGTTTGGGTACCCCAACTTGGGGTCAGCCACTGCGGGGGTCCACAAACTCCTTTCTTCTCTTCTGTTGTCACGTGTAACGGATCTCCCTAGAAACTAGCCTCTGTTTTCCCGAACAATGAAAATGCAAATTAAGAATGTCAGCTCTGTACCCAAAAATAAGATTTCAAAACCATTTAGCATTTCACAGTGGTTCAGTGACAACTTGAAGACTTGCAGTTGTCTCTCATGATGAGAGACAGGCAGAGTTCCCCAGCTCATGCTCGGATCTCAGCACCAATGAATGCTTTATCCCAGAACTTTATAATATACGTGTTATTTGTAGTGCTTTTCAACTTCAAAGTGCTTGAAAAATATTAATGCAACTTCACAAAAGGCTTCTGTTCTCACTGCCACTCTGCTCATGGGAAAACAGAGATGTGCCTGGGTCTGGCTGGGGGCTGCTGGGGCTCAGCGTGCCCGGACGGGGCCTGGCCAAAACTTGGGGTCAGCCACTGCGGGGGTCCACAAACTCCTTTCTTCTCTTCTGTTGTCACGTGTAACGGATCTCCCTAGAAACTAGCCTCTGTTTTCCCGAACAATGAAAATGCAAATTAAGAATGTCAGCTCTGTACCCAAAAATAAGATTTCAAAACCATTTAGCATTTCACAGTGGTTCAGTGACAACTTGAAGACTTGCAGTTGTCTCTCATGATGAGAGACAGGCAGAGTTCCCCAGCTCATGCTCGGATCTCAGCACCAATGAATGCTTTATCCCAGAACTTTATAATATACGTGTTATTTGTAGTGCTTTTCAACTTCAAAGTGCTTGAAAAATATTAATGCAACTTCACAAAAGGCTTCTGTTCTCACTGCCACTCTGCTCATGGGAAAACAGAGATGTGCCTGGGTCTGGCTGGGGGCTGCTGGGGCTCAGCGTGCCCGGACGGGGCCTGGCCAACGGCGGGGCCATGAGCAGCCCCTCGCACCGGCACAAAATGCCTGGGTTATTTCTTGAAATGTCTGAATGTGTCACGATTTCAGATCTCTTCATAGTGATCAGAAAATTGCTGGTTTGAATTCTGTTTTTCTTTAGAGTTGTGGCCAGGTAAGTGCGAAGGGAAGGACACTTTGGTTTCTTGTTCTCCTGCTTTTTAAATTATTGGGTGAAAAAGCTGCAACTTAAATACTTTTTCCTACTTGGGAGGGAAAAATAGGAAAATGCTGAGCAGATTCTGAAAATTGAACTGTAAAAAAAACCCAAAAAACAAACCAGGACACCCACGTCTTGGCACTGGGGGACTGTGATGGTGCAAAGGGCTCGGCTGGAGGGGCTGGGGGGGGACCCCCAGTCCCCCCCAGAGCCACTGCGGGGGCTCTGCAACACACCCAGCATCCCCAGCGATGCCTCGGGCGTGCATCCCTTCCAGCATGCATAAACAGCGATGCACTTCTGTAGTATTTTGGGGGCTGACTCTCCTGGGTGTTTCAGTCTAAGTCCTTTCCTTCTTGGCAGCTACCTCGAAGGATTTTTCCTAAAATGTAGTTTTAGATATGTATCCAGTGAGCAAAGCACATATTCTTAAAAATCCCATCCATGAGGGAGCAAACGAGAGCTCTGTACAGTAAATACCATCCAGAATACCATCCACTGTCACTCTGGACCTAGCGGAACTTGATGGGCCAAATGATTCATCCACCAAAATCATTTTCCAGAAAAGCATGCTGCTGGGAGATTACACTTTTTATTAAAGGAAAGTGTTGCTTTTAATGTTCAGTACTTCTTTGCTTTGCCATCAAAGTTTAAGCAGAACAAAAACGGTATCTTGTGGGTTTTTTGTGTGTAATTCAAAAGAATGGAACTGCAGGGTGTAAATTTGTAGGAGAAATTTTTACCCCAATGCTAGGTAAAGTTTTTGGCTTTGTTTTTTATTCAAGTTTTAACAGTTTAATAGATTAGCATAAGGATCTCCGACTTATTTTCAGGAGTGGTGAGCCAACCCTTCTCAGGGAGGGAGAGGAGTACGGCACGGATGGGGAAATGGACTCCGCAGGGAGCCAGAATTTCTTGCCGTCTCTCTCTGACCAAGTGAGCTGTAAAAGCCTGATACCCCTCATGGATCTACACCCAACAACACCAAACATCTTCTCCCTAAGAAAGCTGTCTTTTCTGTGGCACGAGCTGCCTCATGCACAGATTTTCCCCCAACTGCATCAGCACAAGGCATCCCCAAACTGGCACAGAGCGGTGCCATTCACCCACGACCCAAGCTGGTGCTGAATGCTCTTTCTGCTTTCTTAAAAAGAAAAAAAAGAGGGAAAAAAAAGAAAGAAAGAAAGCAATAATTACAATTGAACATGCCTTGGTTCAGTAACGACTTAGTGCCTCATGCACAGATTTTCCCCCAACTGCATCAGCACAAGGCATCCCCAAACTGGCACAGAGCGGTGCCATTCACCCACGACCCAAGCTGGTGCTGAATGCTCTTTCTGCTTTCTTAAAAAGAAAAAAAAGAGGGAAAAAAAAGAAAGAAAGAAAGCAATAATTACAATTGAACATGCCTTGGTTCAGTAACAACTTAGTGGAGTGCACATTGTGTAGTGAGACCCAAACGTTTTAAAAAATACAAATCTTTTCAGAATGCTTTCTGGTTTTTTTGATCATGGGTGCTGGGAGCATCAGTGCTCCGGTTCTGCATCCATGCAGGTCTCCCAGGGGTTCTGGGGGAAGCGAGGCAGTGCGATCAGGAGGAGGGCGATGCCGCAGATGAAGAGCAGGACAAAAGAGGCGCAGGCACAGGCGAAGGACCAGGAGTAACTGTACTCAATCCAGACTGTCTCCTCGCTGTCGATCATCCTCTTCACGGATTGTCTCATGACTTCTACAGAGATGATGATGCAGAGACCTGAAGGAAGGTAGGAGCAGTGGGTTGAATAACCAGCTGTCAATTTTTCATCCTTAATTAACCACCTCATCTGTCTTTTTGCATACAGGAATTGCAGTGAGAGTCACAGGTGAGTCACTGGCTGTTTGAAGGAACCAACGCTCGCAACTGCTTAGAGCTCTGCTGTCACCCAGGCCGACCGAGTCAGCCAGTGACTTGTTGGGTGTGATCTTTTAGGCGGGCTTGGATGGGAAACTCAAAGTGGTGGAGGAATAATTGCATTCCCTAGGGCGCTTTCCCAAAGGCTGAAGAAGAGTTTTATTGAGGTGACAAATTTATGCCTCTGTCTTTCGGTCATTGCGGCATGTCAAGGTATAACCAGCTCGTGTAGAAATGCAGTCTGTGGGTTTGGGAGACAGCTGTGTCTTTTGGGCCTGGATCAGCTGTTCCTTGGTTTGACTCGTAATAAATGAGGTAGAACAGTGTATATCCCTGGCTTAGACCGGGCCAGAACTGCGTATGTTAGAAATGCCCCTTTTAACGGGAGCTGGAGAAAATACAGACAAGCTGCTGGGTAATGCTTGTGGAGCAGGACACTTTCAGAGCTCTTCAGCCGGAGCACCCCACAGGGACTTGCAGTCTGACTGTGGCTGGGAAGAAAATGCACTTTGAGGGCATTTATTAGAAGTGTCGCCATCTTTCTAGGATCTATCTAAGGTTCTCTATGTTGTCCTATGAAGTGAGTGCAAGTCCGTGAGCACTGAGTCTCCTACCTGCAAAAGTGTAGAACATGGATGCTGGCTTCAGCAGATAGTCCCTCTTCTTCCCGAAGGATAAGAGGACGCAGATTGTGCCGATGATTGCAAAGCCAACGCTGAAGATGGCAATGGCTGCAGCTGAAATGCTGTATTCTGCCAAAGCAAAAAAAAAAAACCACCAAAAAATTTCAAATGTCTGCAAATTTTGTGCATGCTCCTGTGACTTTGCGGTAGGTCACTCCGAGAAATACGTATCCTCCCACTGCTGTGTGGTGAATTGAATATTTTCCTCAAATAAAAGCACGGGCAATTATTGGCCATGTATATTTTGAATGCAAAGGGTATAAAAACAGAGCAGGAGGGGGAAACACTTTCTGGAAACAGTTACTGGAAGAGCAAATGGCACCTGTATTGGCCTGATGAAGCTCTGGGCTGGAGTCATTTTAGCTCTGCCGCATGGATGTTATTGCTGAAGCCTTGCTGGGCTCCACGCTCTGCTCTCAGAGTAAATAGACAGCTCTAGGCTATTTTTATTCCAGGTCTATATTGCAGAGCCTTGACAAGGCCCCCATGCATGGTGCCCATGTTGTACCAATGCAGATGCTCCATAGGGCTCAAAATCCAAGCAGGCAGGAGGCCAGAGGTGAAGAGTTTGAGTAGCACCTTTTTTTCTTTTTTTACTTTAAGGCACTGATTTCCAGCTCTGTGAAAACCCAGCTTCTTCAGGGCATAGGATTAAACCCTCCACAGAATGTCCTGGGTTTTGCTACGCCAGCTGAGATGTGCGCTGGACGCTTCCCCCAGCCGAAGCACAGTTCAGTGCCTGAATGGAGGGGAAGAATTGCTAATTGAATAATTCAGGCCTTCATTTGCATATTGCATTCGTTTCCAGATTAGTTTAATATTTAACACGTGTAGCCATGCGTGAACATCACAGTGCCTGATGATATTTGCCTTTCAAGCCATTAAAAAAAAATATCTCCCAGGCAAAATCCTGAAGAATTTTTTTGCCTGTTACTAATTAGCTCCCATCAAAACGAAGCTATTTCTGCGAAAGGGAACAGCAGATCACTCTTTGTTCTCGTTGCTTTTCATACCACTGTTTTATTATAATTTCCTTAATGTTTCTCTTTACTGTGTGCTAGAACTGCCTGAAAGAGTTTGTTTCGATGTATAATCTTCTGCTGCGGCTTAAGCTTTGTCTTTTACTTCAAAGAAAAGAAGTTCTTCCTAATTTTTTTTTTTTTCCTGAAATGACTAAGAAGGCATCGGTATGTTGTTAACATCAGATGGCTGGAAGTGCTGGTATATAAATGGGCACAAGCAGGTAGTCCAGACCCGGGCTCTTCTATCCACTTACAATCCCCAGTCTTTCCTGTCTTAGGAAACTGCTTTTTTAGAAAACCTGTGCGCAAGGTTTTCCACCATTATAATTCCCCCTGGAAGCACAGCAGATTGTTTAATATCACATAATCATCAGCTCATTTACTCCCCAGCAGAATACATTTTGTGGCGAACTAGGAAGGAATTTGTCCTTAATGAGAGGGTGAGAAAGAGAGAGGAGCACGTTAGATGAGCGCTAGAAATATTAGAATCATAGAATCATAGAATCACTTTGGTTGGAAAAGACCTTTGAGATCATCGAGTCCAACCTTTAACCTAACCCTGCCATCCCACCACTAAACCATGTCCCTAAGCACCTCGTCTATCCTTCTTTCAAATACCTCCAGGGATGAGGACTCTACCACCTCCCTGGGCAGCCCATTCCAGAGCCTGACAACCCTTTCGGTGAAGAAGTTTTTCCTAATGTCTAGCCTAAACCTGCCCTGCTTTATCAGGGACTTCTTAGAAATGTGAAATTTGTCTGGGAAAGACCGTGTTCAAAATCCATGCTCTGTAAACACCGACTGTGCACGTCTCTGTGGGGTCTTGGTTCCTTCCTTCCATTGGTACCTCTGGTTTTCACATGATTTTCATATAAAATCAATGCGAAGCATAAAATTCCTAATGGTCTTCACAGAGTCTCTGTACTTCTTGTCAGGGTCAAGACTCCACTTGGGGTACGATTTATTCATTTAGATTTTATTAATGTCTTCTTCCTTCAATGGCAAAGGCTCACAGTGTGGTGGACAGTGCCGCTGCTGTAACGTCATTTTTATGCTGAAAAGACTTTTTGCAGGTTTCATGTGTATTGACATTGTTATATATTTATGGGACAACTTTGAGTAAAATCACACTTATGAGTGCGATCATATATAAAACCCATTCTTCCCAGGAAGCTGGTGTTTGACCTCGTTCAGAGCATTTTTTTTTTTTTATGTCTTTCCCAGCTGGTGGTGTCTGATGGAAATCCCTCTACTGCTTTCAGCAGAACCAGGACGGAGCCCTCATGTTGGGGACCCCTTTACCTTAGATCTTGTGTGCACTTCAGTCAAGGAAATATTTTTCAGGATCATTCTTACCTTTCTGGGTGGTTACTTCAAATATCTCTGAGCTCTGTCCTGGTGTGAAGTGCTTGAAGTAGGAGCAGTTGTGTTCTGAAAGAGAAAAGGAAATTCATTCTGCTTGGAAATGTCTGATAAAATGTACTAAACCTGAATTTGCTTTTTATTGATGTATCAAACTTGCAATGGTTTTAAGGTTCCCTACCCTTGGTTGCACAGAGAAATTGCAGTTGGATCTGTTTTATTTGGGGGCAGATGAGTGGTACGTGCGTGCCAGGCCACCGGCTCCAGCATGGACGAGGCTGAACCCCCCCCCGATACCTTTCGTGGGCTGCACCCTCTGAGAGTTTTTCACATTGATTGCTCATCTATTTAAAATATGAATTACAGATTATTTTTCTCGTTCTGTCTTTGGCTGTCGCACATTCCTGCCTCTCTGCATAGCTGTATGTCCTGGTGATGAGACCGGCTGTGCCCCCAGCTGAGCTGGTACCTCCGCTCACGTCCCCTCACCACTGCCAACCCACTCCGTAGTGGCATCACCCCACTGGCCATAGGAGGGCCACCACTCCTGCGGTGAGCTTGGACTCCAAAAAAGGGGGATGGAGCATCCTCATCCACCTTCTCCCTCCCAGCTCACCCCACCCCCAGTTCACAGCCCCCTGCGTGGCAGCGCCTGGCAGGGAAGAGCAGCCCAGTTGAGTTTGCTGCGTGGGGGGAGGTCACCATGCTGTGGGGGTCCCAGAGATGCAGCGGCTGCAATGCAGCAAAGCACGTGGTGTTTTACTGCAATGGGGACAATGAGGGCTTTTTTTTGGCTGTTAGACCAAAAAGGCAAAAGCCATCTGAAGCCACAAACAGTGGTCCAGGGAAGGGAAGGCTGATCAAAGCCAAGGGCGAAGAGGCTCTCACTTAACCTGGCTTTACCAAAGTTCGCTCCCATCAGAGCAGTCTACTCAGTTAATTTGATAAGATAGCAGAGGCAGATAGTGGGAACTTTATGATGTTCCTCTGTCTGGACTTTACGTGAGCATGCTGCCACGTACACGGGATATTTATAGAGAGGTTATAAGGTGAACAGGGATCAAGATTGTGGGGTGGGGGATACTGGGAGGAGGGAAGTTGGTAGCGGAGTCTCTCAATGGCCACGATAGTGTTTCAGCCTCAGCCTTGTGAGAGTCAGCCAGCAGAGAGCTGTCATTGCTGTCAGTAGATACACGGGAGGCTTTCGGCCTCAGCGGGACGGGGAAGGGTCTGGTGAGGACCTGCTGACTCGAAGCTTTGGCAGCAGCAGGGTTAGGGTGGAGGGTGTTCCCGCTATTTATAACTGATTTAATTGAAGGCTTCAAGGGGCACGGAGCTGGGAGAACAGTTGCTCGCCAGGAATTTGGCTGGAAGGGTGCAATCGTGGAGCCGCGTTGAGCAGCGCCAGCTCTGATTGCGCTATTCTGCTGAGCCGGGCTGGAGAGGACGCGCTCCAGCACCTGCCCCTGCACCCCTCCTGCACCCCGCGTTGGCCTCCCATCAGACCGGGAAATCACGTCAAGGTTGCACGAAATACAGGCACTGCCTGCGGCGAGGGGCCGCTTGGTCAACACCAGCATCTCCTGTCCATTAAATAATGGAGTTAGCACCAATTGCCAGGAGATACTAGGATAAAGTCTGGGAGGACTTTA
The DNA here is from genome assembly GCF_000687185.1 of Egretta garzetta. Classification (NCBI taxonomy): domain Eukaryota; kingdom Metazoa; phylum Chordata; class Aves; order Pelecaniformes; family Ardeidae; genus Egretta; species Egretta garzetta. The sequence goes on along the minus strand of NW_009260266.1, from coordinate 635,916 downwards.
TGGTCCTCTCCAGTGTCCGGGCCAGGACGTGCTGCTACAGCACAGGTCACTGGAACCAGGTCCTGGGTGCAGGACTGTGCAGGTTTTCTGCCTGGGGATCCATACTGCATTTTGGTGTTTATTTACAGCATTAATTTCTAGTGGCAAGAAGATACCAGAATACTGTATGTTATCTGTTGGTTCTTGTGGGGTTTTTTCTGTCGTGTAAATGGCAGATGTTGGAGTTACTGATTCAAGGCGGATTTATTTTCTGTCTCCCAGGAGATAGGCACTTGCAAAGCAGCATTTTTGGGCCCATTAGTGGAAGATTCCTTCGAGATGCTCTTACCTACTTAATTTTTAAACTGACTTTTATTTCATCTGCAGCTTCCCCTTGCTGGAGACTAGGTTAATGTTCAGCTCTGGCATGCCCTGACCGGTTCTTTATTATCCTTGCAAACGACTGGAGGGAATATTTTTGAACTCAGACCTCTATGACTGGAACTGCAAATGCTGAGCCCGAGAGCGGAGGTCGCGTGCCTCTGCCAGCGACCAAGAGGTGGCTGAGGCTGAGTGTCCAGGCTGGTGATCCCAGCCTGCAGATCCTTTGACTCCTGTGGGAGGGGAGGGAGATGGGATGAAACTGGGCCGCCTCATCTTGAATTGTTTGGTTTGGCTTTTAATTAATTCTCCAAAAAGGCTGAACTCAAAGGAGTCCCCAGGTGTGCTGACTGTACAAAGCCCAAGGTGAAGCCACCCAGACATGGTGCGATGGGGGACGCAGCACAGCTTCGTCTCCGTTGCAGGTGAACCAACCTGCCCAATCCACCCTCCAGGCCATGAAGGCTCAGCAGAGGGGGGGGAGCACATGAAACCTCCCTTTGGAGGTGGACTTGTCTGCAGGAGAAGGAGCTGCCTCTGTGTTTGTGGCTTGTAGCAAGGCTCTGCCAAGGTACGATAAATAGGGTTAGCACAGGAGTTGGTTAGCTCTAGGGTAAGTGTTTTTGGAAAACACATTTGTGCTGGGAAAATACAACTAGATTGGTTTTGGTAAAGTGTTATATTATTTTCGGTTGAAAGATGCTTTGGTGCTCTGCTGAGTTCGGAATACCTGTTTCAACAAGGCTGCCTGTTATTCAAGAGAACTGAGGCACTTCAATGCCTTGCTGGTGCCACCATGAATAGGAGAAGAGCTCATTTGTGTCACACCACATTTACATAAAGGATAGGATTTAAAATCGGTTTTGTAATGGATGAAAACCATGTGGCAATCTTTGTTTCTTTCTGCCCCTAATTGCCTTAACTCTGCCATGAGGTCACCGCAGTGTGTGGATGGGAGCAGTCCAGGGGCTCTGTGATCCCTAAGGCTCGCGTGAACCTCAGGGCTGTAACATGCAGTTTATCACAGTGTCCTCCCCCCTCCAGGTCACCCAACCTTACAGCCCTCCTGGCCCTTTCGCTTCAGCTCCACCATTCCCGGATGACCACTGTGCGAGGGCAAATGGGCCAATTCATCTTCTCTACTCACGCCGAGCCAACGTCCCCTGCTGCTCACCTCCACGAGGCTGGACGACAGCTACCGCAGCCGTGGGACGCGATCAAAACGCAATCGCATTGAGGTATGGTTGGAACTGGGGGGGTCTGAAATATGGAGACCTCATGGGGGAAGAAGGGGCAGAGAGGCCACACAAGGTGTTTGGAGCATGCAGAGTTTTGGGTGGCAGTTATCACCCGTGAGCTCTGGGGAGGGGCTGGAGCCCACCTTGCTCTTGAAGCTCAGGTAGATTCTAGCATGTGGGGTTTTGTGGTAGGCTGGGTGGTTAGAAAAACCTGGATTTTAATGTGAGGCTTCCACTTGGGTTAAGTTTGGGAGATGGGACCTGCTGCCGTGATTAGAGGAGGTGTTAAGGTGAGGGCTGAGCAGCAGAAGGGGCCAGACTTTGGGCTCTGACCTGGCCAACAGACCAGGGGAAGGCCTTTGACACATGCTGAGTTTTGGAGATGGTAACTCCAAATAATTTAACTTCATACCGGTCTTGCACAGTGAGTCTCTTATGTGGACATGGGGAACAAGACAGCCCCACTGATAACCCGTTTGCTTGAGCACTTTTCCTCTCCAGTTACCTGAACTCAGGTTCCCATATTTGCAAGGACCAATTTAAGCTGCTGGCAGCATGGGCAGGCTTAGGGCATCCCCGCTGCCACGCAAGAGCTCATTTTAAAGGACAACACCTACACTGGAGTTACTGGCGGTGAAGGCAAACTCAGTTTACAGCCGGCTGTAAACGGCCCCACTGCCCACGGTTAAAAATGTCTCAGTATTAATCTGAATTTGCCTGGTTTTAACAGCCATCTCCCTGATCTTTTTATTTCTTACAACAGGATGCTGAGCCCTTTCCAATTTGTCAACATCCTTGGAAGAGCGCTGTAAAATTTTAAAGCTCTGCCTAAATCACAGCCCTGCTTTGTGGAGCGCCAGCCAAGCCATCCTCCCCACTTTGCCCTGTGTGGAGCTCAAAACCCAATAAATACCATTAATCCTGCCATCCATTTCCTCCTTGGGGAGGGACTGGTAAATGGTTATTAATGCTGTGATAGATTCTTACGTTTCTTTTCCAGTCCTGGCAGTAATGTCTGGTTGTGCCTCCTGATTTTCAGGAAAACCAGTGCCCGCTCTTTCACTGCACGTTTGTTCATTCACATTTTCTCAAGGACTGCAGGTTTCGCAACCCCGGTGTTTCCCTGCCGACATCTCTTCCCAGAAGTGTGAAATCAATCTAACGCGAGCCGGGCGGACGCAGCATCGTTTAGCAGCCCGAATCCGCGGGGGCTGCCCCCCCCCCCGCCCCCCCGGGGTGGGGGGGGGGGGGGGGTGGCCCAGCCCCTCCATCGTCGCCCGGTCGTTCCCTGTGCCTGGCGGGAGGGCAGCGCTGGGATGCGATGCAATGCCCGTGCAAGCACATGCTGATGTCTGTCAAAGACAGTAGCTGCTTTCGTGCTGCCCTGCCTGCGAATCTGCTTTTTGCAGACAGCTGGATATTTATGAGTTTTATATTTACCCCGCGGTTGTGCAATTTGGGCGTTTCTCCACCCATTTCTATTGTTTTTCCTTTTGCGGGAGTTTTCCCCTGCGTGCGAAGAAAGCTGTGCAGGAAGGAATATGTTTCTAGGCACGTAAGTACCTTCATGAGAGACGTTAGGCATACGGATGACACACTCCCAAATTTGGTTAGCGGCAGATCAGAACGCCGAGGCTGAGCTCCTCTCTTCAGAGCATGTAATTTGGCCAAAGAGATGAAGACTTGCAGTAATACAGGGAATAAACAGTAAGCCCCGGCAGTAAGATTTTTCACAGGAAATTTTCAAATACGTGTTAACGTATACATTCCATTTCAAGCAGCGAGTCTAACGTGAAGGCAATCCTGTTATTTCTGTTCTGGAAAGCATCCAGTACCCTATGAGCCTTCTAAAAAAGCAGTGTAGCCTGGTCACGGAGGGAGTGTATTCGTGCATGCGGCATGAATGTTGCTGACTTTGCGATCAGCAAAAACCTAATGAGCTCCTTTTACCATGGGAATGTAACCGTCTTCCCGGAAAGCAGCCATACCCGCTCCCCCACCACCCTCCCTATCAATTCCGCTGGAGGAATCGTGATGGAGATCAGGCTGCCTCCGCCGAGAGGTGAGGAGCCTCAGTAAGTCATTGAGAAATTGCTTCAAACTTGGTTTATGCCTTTTTTTTTTTTTTTTTTTTTGGAAGTTGGCAAAATGTACTGCAGGTCCCTGTTCCTCCCTGCCCCGAGGAACTGAAATAGTTCAGAGAGAACCTAATGCCAGCCACGAACAGGCTGTTCCTTCATAGTTATATGGATCTGGAAATCCTAAAGATCCAGCTATATACACTAGACTCATAAATTCTCTTCCTTGGCCGCTGCCGTCAGCGGGCCTGGGTTCTGCGAGACCCTTGCCTGATGTCAGGAGAAGCTCCTCTACCCTAATTTTGCACCGTGTCCGATCCTCCTCCCTTTCTCCCCACCACTGTCGTCGTTGCACAGGCAACTCAAATATGGTCACGAATCGATGTGCGAGGCCACGGCGCACGCTTACAGCCAGAGGGATGACAATGAGGTGTGTTTGCAGACCAACGTGAAATCAGCCCCGCACAGCCCCATGCCAAATTAAACGCCACGGGAGCACGGCCCCCCCTCTTTTCCTTCTGCCACATCCTAAGCGAAGCCTGGCGTGACCGCCTGCTGCTTTCTCCCGTGCATCGGTGGGTGGTCACCTACCTCCTGGCAGGCTTATCGGTCCACAGCCCTTCTCTTTGGGACCTTGCTCCCGCATAAAAATCCGCTTTGTACAAAGCCGCCATAGCCCAAAATGAGCCGCTTCGCAGGTGGCGTTATATTCCTCCACTTTGGGGCTGAGTACGGCCCAGTGGTCAGTCACTACGGCTGCGAACAGGAGCGAGACGCCAACCAGGATCACGGAGAACGTCAGCCGGACTTTCAGGGGTTTGTTCTCATCCATCCCGCTCCGGACCGGCGCTCCTTGTGGAGCGCGGCAGGTGATTCGTGAGGTCTCCCCAAATCCTGGCGCATCTGAGCGTTTGCAAATGTCAGCCTCGGGCTGGCCGGGGAGCGCGGGGCGGCCGCAGACAGCTGCTGGGCTGTGTCAGCCGGCGCAGCGAGGAGGCTATTAATGCACATAACGAGGGGAGCGCCCGGCAGAGCTCAGCTTTCCGCCCCGTCCCCCTGGGTTTGTTTTGGATTCCCACGAACCGAGCGGGCAGGCGCTCACCCAGAGTCGCTGCAGCCACCGTTCAAAGGCAGACTTGCAGCATGCCCAGAAATAGGCATTAATAGGATGATTAACTTTTCAGCGAGGTTATAAAAACATCTGTGTTTATAACAGCGTCGGGCCTGCGTTCAGTCTGCTCCTAAATACTTTAATAGCCCTGGAGCCCGCAAACTGCACGCCCACGCCTTCAGCTGGCAGCGGCCTCTGCAAGGAGTTCAGAGCTGGACGTCCCTCCAGAGCAGAGCACAGTGGCGTAAAAAAGTGGCAAAAATTAGCAAACTTATTTATTTTACTGTTTATTTTTATTGTAAATATTTGTTAATTAACCTCAAGTATTCTGAGTAGTCTCTTTTTTTTGTTTCTCTGTGCCTTTTGCCTATTTTTTTTCTAATGAAAAACCTCTCGAGTGCTCGCTTTCTTTCCCACCATCCGGGTTTTCCTCGGTGCATATGGTCCACATCCTTCCCTTCTTTCAGAAGTGACTTCTATCACCCCGAACCCCGATTGCCTGGGCTGGGGCCAACCTCTCTTCTTCCCTTTGGTGTTTCAGCTGATCGTAGAGCTGATTTGAAGGGAATGCCAATGCCAGTGGAGAGGCCACTGTGGAGATGGTGTTAAAATTGCGATGTCAAACTGAGGAGGGTGATGGTACCTGAATGTCAAAAAAATTGGTTAAAATAAAGTCAGTGGCAAGCTGTAAATACCGTGTTATCGTGTCAAGGTAACGCCAAAGCTACTCCAGTCCTGTTTTATGAACACCCCAATCTGATGCCAAAATAAAGGGGCAGAGGCGTCAGCTCACATTAATGAGGATGACCTGAAGCAATGAGTTAAGGTGAATGGGGAGCGTAGGAAAAGGAGAGAAAATAAAGAGCAAGTTAAAAAATACCGATCCAAAATAACTGTAATTAAAATAGGACTTAAAGGGGTTAACAGTATTCTTCTTGATGTGTGACCGGGCTGGCTTAGCCACCCCTGGGGAGCAGGGTGACAAGTCTGAACCTGGTATGGGTGGGTATCTGGTGCCCTGGTCCTCCCGGGGAGGTGGTAGTCATGGTAAGGAGTGAAGGTACGTGGTGCCAAACCAGAGGGGAAGGGGACTGGGGAGGGTGCTGGGGCAAGGCAGGGCCCAGAGACCATGGGCACATCTGTAGGAAGGTGCTCGCAGCCCTGTGTAGGGCTGTGATATGCTGGGTTGGGGCTGGGAGAAGTGTTACAGGCTTACGTTTAAACCAGAACCAAGCGTTCTCACAAAAGTGCAAAATCCTAAAGGGAACCAGCTTTGAGGCAGAAAAGGAATGAGTTAAAAATGTAATGCCTTTTCTTTTGGATTAATCTCTTGTTAAATTTCACTAGACATCCATCGGTCTTAGGAGCTGTGTCCTGACTTCGCTTCCTTGATGCTATGAACTCCGCAGGCCCTCTGTAAGTGGAGTGTAAGAAAGGGAATTTGTGTTTGCAAATGTGGGCACAGAGCAAGGCTCTGGTTGCAGAAGAAGCAAGTGCTGATGATCGTGCTTTACACTAAGGACAACCTACAAGGACTGCAGGGGTGGGAGCTCATTCATTTTTTTGTTGGTGTTGGTCTTTGTGTCTCTTCCAGGGTTGGCAAGAATCGTGCTTTTTATTCTCACTTAGGTACTCTGATCTGAGTAAGTTAGTTCCTCAGGGGTTGGTTTGGTTTTGAGTTTCCTAATAATATCCAAGAAACAGCTAAAGTGAAATTGGAAGGGAAAAATTCATCCTGCCCTCCTGTCCCCAGCAGAGCGGAGCTGGAGCGCAAACGAGACTCAATGAGCTTCAACGTGAGCGGCAGCAGCTTCCCTGGAGGCTGGAAACTCACATTACCGCAGCTGAGGTGAAACATTGTCCCCAGCCCCAAAAAAGTGACCCAGAGCCACCAGTCCCTGGAAAGGGAAGTATTTTGTGGGGTTACTGCTCCCCATGGGCTCTGTGGGTTTGCTACTGGAGCTGATGTAGCCACATTGCACAGGCACTGCTGCCTGCTCCTCCCGGCATAGGGTAGGTGTGGTTTTGGGGACCACCAGCAGGTATTTGGTGATCACGGCTTGTGGCCCCTGCAACTGCTGTGGCAAGAGCCAAAAGGCTCCTCTGGCCATGGGCTGAGCCTCTGTCCCCAACCTGGGAATTTCTGTCCCAGTGCGGAGGTGAAGTTGCCCTCCCTAGGGGGGCTGGTGGGCATCTGACAAATACAGAAGTAAAACTGATTCCGGGAGGAGCAAAGGACTGAAGGAAACCCCAGAGGTTGCTGGCACATCCAGAAGACTGTGGTACATAATCCTAGGAACGGTTCCTGCAGGCTCCCTGCGTCAGCTGGCAAGTATTCACATTTAAAAATCAATATCACGTGAAACATAAGCTATTAATGAGGACGTGTTGGGAATCGGGAGGAGGGGGTTGTAATTAGTTGCACTTTAGCAGCAGTGAGAGAGACACGGTTGTGTTTCTTTACTGGAGAAAATGCTAAAGGAGGTGTCTCAAGGCCAATATTGCATGATTTTGTCCCTAGCAGAGGCGTTGGCTTGGCTCTGCTCACCAGCACTTGCACTTTTCTGTCTTTCTTCCAGACCAGCCTCCGTATTTACCACAACCAGCTTAACCAAATCCTGTGGTTCCCTTCCGATGTTCTGCAGAAGAACCTTCCCAGGTGAGAATAACCTGGAGTGGAAGAGATTGTGCCAGGTCTGCTCTCGGCTCAAACACATTTTCAGCAAACAGCTTTCATCAAATGTGAGCTCCTTAGCAATATTTGAGCTCCTGCGCCTGCGTCGCCCCGGCACGGTGAGACCACAGGTTGATGCCGCATAGCTGATACCTGGGAGTACTCCCAATGGCACCCTCCAAGAGCTCCTTAATTCTGGGGCTGGAATCCTGCCGTCGCTGAAGGCAAGAGCAAAATGTGTGTGTGATTTGGTTATTTTTTAATTTTTTTACTAGACTCCCATGGGTAAGAAGGAGATACGCCGCCGCAGTGCCGGACACAGCCCTGCCGCTTTGTGGCACCATCCCTGCCGCTGCCCGCGCGTCCGAGCCGCAGCTTCGTTCTCTCAAAATGCCGCCCGCTGTGCCGGGTGTGCTGTTTCGGTAAGCGATCCCTTAGCTCCGGGGAAGCGAGGCGGCGGCTGTAAGACGAGCCGTGTCGCAGACAGGTGCACAGCACTCCTCATTCCCTTTTATTTTCGGCACCTCCCATGTTTGTTAGTTTTCTCATTCCAAGGAAAAGCCACATTCTCCTCGCTGGACTCTTCTCCCTCTCTCCTGAAGCCGTAAGGACCCTGTCTCTGCTTCCCCCTCAAACAGCATCGCTTTTTGATACATCCCTGTTCCCAGCAGGGCAGCCACAGCTCTCGGGGTCACTATTTACCCACAGACTTGCTCAGCAATGTGGGAAGAACCTTTATTTATTTTCGTTCAAGGGAACCAGCTTTGGGCTGGAGCTTTAAATGGCTTCACTACTGGGTGTCAGGGGCATTTGAAAAGATGAATCCCCTGCCCCCCTCCATAGGTGCCAGTGGACCATATGGACGGGGAGAAGCAGGCAGGTAGAGATATGGAGACACCCTCCATCTTTAAAGACAATCTGGAGGCTTAGGAACTGGGAAGGTAAAGTTAAAAGAGGTATTTGAAGAAGAAATAGTGTCTCTGATACGGGGATAGTTCGGGATGTCAGGGCGGTGAGGGGCTGCTGAACTGTCGACCCATGTTTGGCATGGCTTGTACCGCCGGGACTTTATGGTGGTGATCAGAGCAAGGCTTTCGTGGAGCTTCCGCATGCAGAGTCCAGCTTTCTTCAGGCAAAATGGACAAGAGCTGGGAAAGGGGGATGCTCGGATGTGAATTCACATGAAACCTCAAAAGGTAGAGGCAAAGCAGAAGCTCAGGGCTAGGACTCCAGAAGACACTGGCTTATTTTTGTTGATGGTGATTTGCAGTGCCCCTGGCCACTATACCAGTCTCAAACCAGGCACCCAAAGCAGAGCGCATCTCTTACGGACCAAGTTTAAGCTGGAAACTGGGAAATTTTTCTTAGTTTCCTACCCAACTGCCTGGAAATGTTGTGAAGATAGCTTATCTTGGAGAACTCTTGGTCTGTGGGACCACAAGAATATTATTTTTCTCCGATATAGTGGCTTCCAGTAACACCCCCAGCTGCAACTGGAATAGGTAGAAATGTGAAAAAATAAACACAGAAATCTCAGCTTAGGGAATCTGGAAGTCAAAAATCTATATACCTCTCTCCACACAAAAATGAATACATTTAAAACGGTTTATTTAAAAAGTAAGGGTTAAGTACATTATACATGGTTGTGATTATACCAGTAGAACTGAAGCACAGTGGAAATAACACTTTAGAATCGCAGACAGAAATGTAACCTCAAGGGACATGATATATTAGCCCTTGTGGATATGTGATCCATACAGAAAGAAAAGGAAATATAAAAATAGTTTATTGTTAGATGTACGAGCCTATGAAGCGATTTCTCCTTTTACTCCTGTTGTGTATGAGAAACTAGGAAGAGAGGGCTGACGATATACCTGAAACTTTGTTTCTCAGAAAATCGAATCTGATCCAATAGCAATTTTTTTTTAGGTCTGCTGTTACAGTATGTTATAGGATAATACCAAAAGACCGATTACTGTTAATGATATGGTGATGATATCTGCAGGTCCTGTTGAGAAGTGGGGGCTAATTTGTGTTTGATGCTGTCCAGGGAAACCAGAGAGATGTGGAAGAACAGACGATTTATTTATTTATTTATTTCACTGTCACTGAGTGGTTTCAAAGACAGAGCATGATCTAATTCTGCTCAGATAGATCAGCCATGGAGCAAGACACTGTTCATGGTGAGGAATGCTGCAAATTTTTCAGTTTTGTCAGAATCAAAGTTTTCCACAGGAAAAGACTGATTTTTGGAGGATTTTTTTTTTTTTTTTTTTTTTTACTGGAATTTTCAAATGAAACAACATTTTTTTTTTTTTTTTTTTTTTTTTGCTTTGGTTGAACAAATCACTGCGCTGCAATTTGGTATAGACCATGAGTTTTAAATCACAGCCCCCATTCTCCCAAGCTCTGGTCCCCATGCCTTTGTTCCCTGTCCAGACTCTGTATTCCATGAGCGTCCCATGAACACTTCCCTGCTCCAGCTCCATTTTTCCAAGGTGCCTGCTGGAGAGGGAGCGGATGCTCTGTCTCGGACCAAAGCCAACATCGCGCTCGGGTAGCTGCTGAAACCGTGGGGGAGGAGGCTCTGGCAAAGAGGAACATCCCCAAATGCTCGGCAAGACTTTTTTTGCTGACGTGGTGTAAAAATACCACAGGCACCTCTGCAGGTCTGACCCGGGCTCTAGAAAAGCCTTAGACTTTGGCTGGAATCAGATGGTTGGTTTTAAACACATCCACTGGAGAACGACGATGAGAAGAACAAAACCAATGGGCAAAGCAAACCTCACACTGTCAACTTCCAGTTCAATGTACATGGGTTTAGAAAAACAGCCTATATCTAACTCCTGGTTTTAAAGGGAATGGTTTTATTCTTAATTACAGTAAACACTGATGAGGACTTATTTCTAACTATTAGTTTATTAACACAGTGGGAAACAAATAGTTCTGGGAAATTGCACTTGAAAAATACATCAACTATAATTAGATGTAAATTAGCACTTAGTATGACACACTAATGAGACAGAAGGTTTTTTTTTTTCATTGCAAACTTCTACTTCTATCATAGCTAATCAAAGTATTTTAATATTACGAAGTCTCAAAAAGTAGGAAATAATTTATTGTTTGAAAGCATAAAGATTCTTGTAAAAAAAACCTTTCATCAAGAACTTTAATAATTTTAGAACTCTTTTATGTTGTCCTAGCCGAAAAGTAGGTAAAAAAGTTTTCTTGTCTGCCTCTGTTTGAATTTGTTTTAAAAAGCTTGTGTAACATCTTTCTCCATAGTGTGTTGATACAGAAAGTAGCACAACATTTTCTACTTTTAAATCGTTCCCATCGCTCCATTCACTTCAGCTCTCAGAGTTCAGAGGTTTGAAAAAGGATCCCAGCAGAGTTTTAACCTGAATGGAAACTCATAATAAGCAGGGCTGAAGGCTCCAACCCACCTCTGCCAAAATAACGGTGTCGCTCTGCCGGGCTGAGGGCTAGGCAGAGCTTAACAGCGACTAGGGGAAGACTTTCGCTTAAAATTGAGAATTGTGTCTTGGTTCTTGCAAGGAGAGAGGTTTAAGCAGGGTTCACCTGGTGGGGAGAGGGGGTTCAACTTGCTTTTTGGGATGTTAAGGCAGCTCCTCCAGGATTTCCCTGGAGGACTTGGTTCAACTAGCTGAAAGCCTTGTATCCAAAACACCACTGAGTCACTGACGCTGCGGCTGTCGCAGGATAAATTAAGACTAAAGAGGTTTTAACAGTTTGGCTGAGATCTCCCACCATCATTGAGCTAAGCTTTCCAAATCATGATTTTTTTCCTTGCCACCCCTTCTCTAGCCTTCTCGTAGCAAAGATTTTCCGGGCAAAGACGGCGGGGGTATTCAAAGGAATCTACAGGAATTAGATGCTCCTCTCTCACTGCACCTAATTCATCCAAGGGGAATCGGGCACCTCATTCTCATATGGCTTGGTTGAGTGGTCACTAAAATCACCATGAGTACTATTAAATTAAATTACCTTTGAGTCAGGCCCTCGAGCTTTGAGATTCCAAGCCTCAGTGTAAAAAATGAAAGCAGGAATTTAAAGGAAAAAAAAAATAATTCAGACCTTTTCAGAAACCTACAGAAGCAAAGGGTACAAATTAGTTCCCCCCTTAGGTGATGCATAGAGTTTTCTGTGGGCTCTCTGCACATAAGTAGATTCATCATTACAAAATAAATTAAATTAGGTCGAACCATCATTTCCACCTAAAAGCAACTATACCTTGCACCATGCGGCACTTATTCATAATAAAAAGAGTTTAATAAATATCTCATAAACGGTGATTATTTTTGTTCTATTTTAAAAAATACAAAGTTGTCATCCATTAACACTCAGTTCCCATTGCTGCAGGAAGTTTTGCTAGTCCAAACGCATTAGCTTCTCATTTTCTTACGCACATTGCTTAGATAGCTTAGTTTCCAGTAGCGTTAGTGTTGCACTTGTGAAGCAGTAAGGAAAACAGGAACGCGGTTGCAGGGAACCAGCGGCTTCGCCTGCGTGGGCCACCCCGGCTCAGCCTGCTTCTCGCTCTTGCTATGAGTAGTCTATAGGGGTTCCTGACAGACAGCACTCAGCACCTTGCCAGATCAGGCACTAGGGCTAGTCAAAATAAGAATTCAAGTTTTCTTAAATGTTAGGCAAGAAATGATATTTGCAAATATGCTCAAGTCCCACCTACTTTCATCCTTCCTTTTCTAGGTGTTTCAAGATGCACCCACCCTCTTCTCCCCCACCTGCATTGCCCCGAGGGATGCCTTACACCCAGAAACGGCAGACCCCCTTCCCACCCCATCAGGGAGTCTGTAATGCTCAGTACGCGGGTGCTCTACAGTTTCAGTAGCACAGGTCAGTTTTAGAAAGTGTCGCCTTCAAAAATACTTTTTTCTTTTTTTCTTTTTTTTTTTGAAAGAGGCAAAGCTTATGCTGTGTCAAAGGAAAGTGGCTCACTTGTCGAGTAGTTCATATTCATCCTTGGGCTTGGTTATAAATCATATTTGCAAGTTTGTATTAAGGGATCTCAATATTAGAAAAAAAAAAAGTTGTACAACAATTTTTCTGTAATCCTTTAAAACACACTGGTGGTAAGTCTTTTGCAGTTTCTCCAAGACTTTGTATACACTACAAAAGTGCAGAAACATGAACTGCCTTCATCTCGTGACACCAAGAACTGAAAGAAACAAACTCTGAATAGCTTCAGAAAAAGCTACGAGCGTGTCATATCTTTATGTTGGTCCAGAGGATCTCCACTTGCTACCTCAACACATGCCACAATTAAAGAGGTGAGAGGGTATTTTAACATCGCTCCTTCTCTTTCATGACAGATCCATTCTGTTTCGATATTTCTTCAAAAAACGTGAGGAAGGAAGGTACTTCAAACAGGTGTTGTTCTCCTGTTGACCATGTTGACGTGGAGTCCTTCCTTAAATTCCTTCTGAAGGAAGTTGTGAACCTGCAGAAAACTGGCTTCTTGGTCTGCGTTGTAGCTGGCGGCCGTTGTAACCTTCAAAGGCTCTCTGGAAAGAGAAATTTCGTTCATGGGAATGGTGCTCGCTATCTTCATGCCAACTGGAGAAATGTCTCTAGATGGAGAAGGCTCTGTAGATCGAGAACTGGATCTGGACCTCCGCCTTCTGTACCTATAACTTGGCATCCTGGCATAAGGAGAACTGGAAGAAGTCTTAAGGAATTCCCTCTTGGTCTTAAACCTCAGCTCTTTGTTCTTCTCAATATAAATGTTCACAGCCAGAACACCTATGGTTTCAGCCACAATGAAAGACAAGGCTCCAAAATAAAAAGACCAACCATAGTTGTAATGGTTCTTTTTGTCCTCATCTCGCTTGTCACTTGGGTCACCTGCATTGCTTGATATGTAGACAATGATCCCTATGATATTACTTAGTCCTAGAGAGAGAGAAACATAAATCAGTGGTTATGTGGCTGGGAAGATAAAATTCAAGCCACATTACTTTCTGGACCTGAATGGTTCAAAGATTATGACCAGGAAATTTTATTACAATTATTTACTCTTTGATTTATCTCAAGATTTCATTTATTCTTGAAAACCAAAGACTAGATCTGCAACTGGGTCACATATGCTCACATGCATCCCAAAATATTC
>NW_009260266.1:614726-622294 GCF_000687185.1 Egretta garzetta | reverse complement strand
TCCTATCTCTTCGTTGCCACGCTGGGAAAGAAGCAGCATATGGGAGCTCACTAATAATGTTAGTGGGATTCTAACATTCAGAATAATAATAAAAATACGTTTTGAGCTCAGGGCTATGGCTGTTCACCTTGATCAAGATAAGTTCTCTTCCACCTTGCTGAATTTTCATCTAACTGCAGCACGCTTAACCCGAGCTTCAGGGAAAGCCATTAACAATGTGGCTGACTCTCTCAGATGCTCTTAGTATGAAAAATGGGCTCCCCTATCTTAGGTGAATTTTTTCTGCCATCATGTAAAGGAAAAGAAAAAGGCCCTGGATGGAAGAGACACCCGATTCATCTAACATTTAATACATTTTAAATAGCATGAAACCTGCTTGTTACTGAGTTTAGCTTCCTTTTTCAGGAAAACTAAACGCTTTTCTGGAACATACTTATTGCAGAGCTTCAAAACCACATTTTTGTCTTAAGAAATTTGCCTAGTGTGACATTGCTAGTGCCCTTGATCCAGGAAAGGGGGACGGGGAGGGAACTGCCGACAAGCTTTTCCACAGTTTAAAAAGGCAGCACTTCTTAAGGACTCAATTTAAGGAGAACGTACCTGCTGCAACAAAGAGAATCCCAGCGCTGAGAATTATGTTGTTTTTGCTGTTGTAAATCCTTCCTGCTCCAACACACAGTCCTCCGAGCAGCAGCAATATTGTGCTTAGGATGGGGAACACGCTGGAGGCACGGACAATGCCTGGAGGGGAGGTAGGTAGAAAACCAAGACAGACAGTAATCATTTCAGATGCCTCCTCGGGTGCAAGTGTGGAGATTACAAAGTCTCAACCCCCTCTGGCTTTCGTTGGAATTGTCACTGATTCTGCATTTTTGGGCATGTTTTTGGGAGGTGAGGCCATGGGTAAGTGGCCAGTGTGGCACAGACATCTCAACCGAGTAGCTTACATCTTTTGAGCTTTCTCCTAGGAAGTCCAGTGTTATTGCCATTAACTGATGCCACCACATACCGAATGTTTCTGGCAAAGCATGAGGTAAGTGACAGTAAGACCTGACATCACACGGGGCGCAGCAGTGAAAAATTCATGAGCTGGCTATGAACCCTACAGCGCTTGAGGATGGCTTGAGCAGACGGATCTGGTCCTTGGTACATGCGCAAGGTGAGCAAATTGCAGCTCTTGAAGTCTGCAGCGTTCGTGCTGCCAGCGAGCACAGCTAATAACCCCTTTTTCTTTTGTTGAATATTAAGGACATCGAAACCTTTCAGATTTCTAAGGAAGAAATTTTAACAAGTGTGTCTCAGATGTTTGTGTTTAGACTCCTGACAGCTAAGTTGAGTCATTTAGAATTCTGTATGCTTCAGTCTATTCAACAGCACAGGCTATAAAATCCCTGAAAAGAATTAAAACACCACTTTAAGCCAGCTTTCAAAGTTGGGTCACTACAAGACCAAGCAGCAATTGAAAGGGAAGTGGAAGGGAGGGAACGAAAAAAGGGCTGAGAAAAAATAAACAGGCACAAGAAGAGGAAGTCTGTATTGTAAAAACCAGAGGGGTAAAATCTGGTAGGCGTTCCTGCAAGTTATGTTGTTACAGAGAGAGGATTTATTTTTTTAAGAAGGGGAGATAAGGTGCTGAATACTGCTGTAGAAAACAGGATTCCCCCAAAGCTGGGGGCCATGCTCCGGCACAGGTGTGGAAGGGAGTCCCAGCAGGGTGGGCAGGCGCCGGGGCATGGGGATGCCCAAAGTGGGTGGGGGTCAGAGACTGCTGTCAGAGGGGGGTGGAAACCCCGCAGCACACGGGGAGGACACAGGGACCCCCAGGCTGAGGGCATGGAGAGGAGAAAACCACCATCTGGGCCAATTGCCGATGCGGTGCCATTAGCCACGCGGTCTCTCCCGGGTGCTGTCTTCCTGGCTGACACGCACAGCGAGCGGTGCCCGTTGCCTGAGCGGAAACGGCCAGATGTTACAGATGATGCTTTCTCATTTCACTTTTGATGGCCATGGCGTTCCCAATTTCGCGAATTGCTTCCTAATGATTCCCCTGGTAACCGGTGGCAAAACTCCCACTGGCTGCAAGAGGGACAGGGCTGGGCATTTAATAACGGCATTGCTTTTGTGTGCGCTGCAAAGCCCCCGAGAGCCCCAGCTACGGGCCCAGCCCTCATTAGGATGGTGCAAGCGTAAAACAAAAAAGACAGTCCCTGCCTGGGAAGCTTCTGCCTGTATCAATCTGCAAGAGCGGGAAAAGTTCATCTCCTACCAAAACTGGCAAACGTCGCCGCATGTGTCCTTCACAGACGGGGCATTTCCTAACTGGATCTAAACCCAATTCAGTCAGATGCATCGCTATTCCGACAGCGTCTTGCAATAAGGGGTGAATCTGAGTAACGAGGGTGTAAGGTCTCTAATCAAAGCCTGTTGAGTGCTGAGAGCCCATTCTGTCCTGAGTGCATCCCCCCGTGTCTGGTATGAGGTAATGGGGCTTTGACTTTTGGGTCTGTTTTTAGAAAATTATTAGGAAAATATTCAATGTCAGGCTCTGTGCTGCTGGACATGAAGGCACCTCCAATCGCTGGCTGTTACTGTCCTGACAAAAGGCAGCCTTGGCTTAAAATCTACTGCGGCCCACCCTTTCTGGTTGTTGTTTTCTGTATTTTATGCTCATCTTGTTTAAAATGATTTCAGTTAAATCAAAGAACTTCCCTGAAATGCCTCAGTGATATCATCAGAAGGAACTTGCCAGCCAGGACAAATACAGGGGGTGGGTTGTTCTACCTGTACCAATAATCTCCAGAGATAGGATTTCTATAGTAGGTAATTAATGTGACGAGAAACAAACCACACGGTGTTCTCTTCCCGTAAAACCCTACATTGTATTTTTTCCTACAATATGTACTTTTAGCTCTGAAATTCAAAAGGAAGCTCATAGGTACCACATAGAATTTACATATGTCTCCCAATACCGGCAATAAAATGACAGCACATCAAAAAACATTAAGGCAATCTGGTTTTTGCTTTCTCCCCTGCTTTTTTTTTTTTCCTTGTCTACCGTCCTGTCTCTTCGCATTGGCCGTGCTGCACCGCTATGCGCTGTGACACCTCCTTCGGTGAAGCACCGCAGCGTGCCGGGCTGCTCCTCCCCACGGGGCTGCAAGCCCTGGCACTCTCCTGCTTTTAGTCTCCTCCAAAAAGCAGAAGCCAAGCAAATGGCTTTAAAAAAGGCAACGCTATAGTGTGCGGGGAAAAAGTGCATGGAAGTACAGACATGCCCCCGAAAGGGGGGTCTCCAGGACCCCTCCTCGTGGCTGCACTTTTGCACTGCAGCAGAGCCCTGACACCCTCAGGCGCGCAGCGAGGATGAGTATGGCTGAAATCCCTTCTTCTCCAACGGGAGAGGTGCATGCGCTTCGTGTGATGCTGGATGGGAGCCGCCTGGTTTCTGCGTGCCTGCAGGACCGCAGGAGAGGAGGGAAGCTGGCACACATGTGTGCGGTTGGGCGATGTGGGCGGCAGCCCTGGCCCCTGCACGGGCTTTCTGTGCATGGCAGTGATGCCTCTGGCACTTGCTGGGGCTCTGCACAGATCTGTGAAGGGGATTTTTTTCAGACACACAGACTGGAGTGTGTTGTCACAGGGAAGGTTCATTAGGAGGGGTCTTGTTTGAGCTGCTTTGCATGTGTTAGTTGTCACCGTGGCTGTCATTCACTTGGTTTTGCAAGGAGCAGCCTGAGTGCTGAAGGGCAAAATCCAAACTCCTGCTCCTACCCACACTCTGGACCAAAGTCCCCTAAAATCAGTCATTTTTTGACTGATTTCAGTAGGGTTTTGAACCAGGGCCCAATTCTGCCAGCACCACAACGTTTACATTTATCCGAAGCCTATACTGGATTGGTAACTCTGGAGCAGGCTGAGACCCCTCATGTTGCTCTTTCGGGAGCATGAGATGCACACAGCATTGGTGCCTTTGCCCAAGCATGACAGGAAAAAGAAGACGCCTTTGCCTTAGCGTGGCCCTCCAAGAGCCTTGGGCCAAGAAATGGCTAAAAAGCACGGTGAATGATACGGAGACGGCAGATTGCAAAGGTGTTGCACAGAGGGCAAAAGCGGGACGGAAGGTCTCACGTCTCCTTTGAATCAGGACACAAATATCCTCTTGTCTGTGTCTAGTTAGACAATGAATTGGTTCCTATTACATATACGTATGAGCTCATCCGTGCTGGATTTAGATATATAACCTTTCAGTAATCTCTAAATCAACCATACGCATTTTAAGTGGAGCTGCAGTTTTTCTTACAGAAGTTAAAGCAGAGAGACCTGTTACGGCACGGGCTACGCGAGGATGAGCTCTCCTCCACGTGGGGAGCAGCTGAAGCTTGGTTTTGCAGAAGACATAAAGGATTGGAGCAACTTGTTTTTAAGGTCTGTACTTAGTCACTTTGGAAAACAGCTTAAACAGCTTTTAGGAACACCCGTCACAAGTACACTTAGAAACAACTTGCCAAGCCATGTCTTACTGCGGAGCTGCAGACTGTTTTTCCCAGTTCTCCCTTTTCTCCAAATAAAGAAAGTATAAAACACTTGTATCAACACGCTACTTAATTCCTCTTCCTTTACAGTCCTTTTACTAATGATGTTTCTTTCCTAAAGCTGACTTGGCATCAATTTAACGTTGGTTCCAAGGCTTTGTATGAAAGATAAATGCAGCTGTGCGCACACTCTGCCTTTGCCTGAGCTCTGAAATCATGTCACCTCAGCGCTGTGACTGATCTAAATTGACGAGAGTAAAGATGAAAAAAAATCTGGGTTTTCTGGTAAAGCGTACTTTTAAGTGGTGTTTCAGGTAATTAATAGCAGGGTAATTGAGGAGCGGTTTGCTTTGCTGGGTGTATCAGCCAGCAGCATCACTCATTGCTCCCTGAAGCTTTCCCAACACCTTGTGAACCGTGGTTCCGTTCTCCAGCAAAGGGCATTGCTTTCAGCCTGGCTGGCCAGCTCTTTTGTTCAAAAGGAACAGCTAGGCAAGGCGTCCTCTGGAGAAGGGGAAATCTAATTCAATCCTTGCAGGATTCGTCAAGTTTCACACTCGGGTTCCAAGATTTCCTATCACCTGAGCGAATGGTCGTCTGGAGGAGATGAAATGATTGCCCTTATTTCAAGCACCAGGTTGGTGGATGAAATTACTTCGGGGGGGGATTACACAGCAGCACGGAGCAGCGCTGGCTGGCTGTCCATGCGGGGAAGCCACAGCCCATGCTCATGCTGAGATTTTCCCGTTAGCTGCAGAAATTTCAGCTTCCTTCCTACAGTGCAGTAATTTCACTGCAGGGGGAGGTGGCTCAGCAGCTGCGAAGGATGAGGCTTGCATAAGGGTCGGGTTTCAGCATTAGGAAAAGCTTCCTAGTGGGCTGAAACCCACTCCTCAAACCCCTTTTGATACAGTAATTAAATAAATACTCCCTCTGTAAAATATCCTCGCCAATCTGGGAGTCATAGCTGTAGTTTGCATTTGAAAATTTTCCATATAATGTTTAGAGAATGGGCATCACAATCTTGAGCGTTCCCCTGGCTGAAGGGAACCCATGCAATGGGGGTCCCCGAGGGTCATGGTCATGTCAACTGGACATGTGTCACCACTGCTCTGTGCCACCCAGTTTGGGCCAGTCTCTTGCAATGAATAAGACTTGGGTTGCACTCTAGAGAAGAGAAACCCAGGGAAGTCTCTCTGGCCATGTTAATCCTGTGTATTAGGTATAACTTTACTTACGGAGAAGGTATTCTGAGCTGTCATGGTCATAGTCGTTGTCTTCAGGAAAGTGGTTGATTCGGAAGCAATGTCCTTTGTAGATTCCTAAATGAAAACAAAGCAAACGTAACACATATGGAATAGGACCAGCTAAAGGCGCTTCTGCCAGCTCTGCTTTATTTCCTTTTCCTCCCAGGCTGTATTAAGTAAATTATTCTCCTGTAGGTTTAGTCAATGATTTTTTTTTTTTTTTTATGCCATCAAGAAGCCATCTCTAAGGTCACGAATTTTGGGCAGATTGAGCTGAAGCCTAGCTGAAGGAAGGGAGAGCTGGGACTCCTGGGCTCTTCTTTTCAGTCTGCCACTAATATCGTTCTCTTGAGTTTTTTAATCTCTCTGTGCTTTACTTTATCAGCTCTGTACTTATCTTAAAGCATGCCGAGTTTGCAAAGCTTCTTTTTGTTCCTCGAGTGATTGTCACTCTGGGTCCCTGCTCCACGGCTGGGGCTCCACAGCAAAGCTGAGTGCCAGTCTAGCACCCATCACCCCTCCTGTCTTGTCCCAGTGGTTTCCCTTATCAGGACTGGTAAATGTTGAACTGTCTGAGGCCTCTTCAATTCCTGTCTAGGCTTGGAAAATAAGTCCGTAAATCTCTTCCTGCTGCATTTTAAACCCATATGTCCCCCTCAAGGTTGGCTCAGCTTTTAATGGCGTATTTGTTTAGTTAACTGGGAGCCTGTGCAGTACGTCAGGGCACGAGCGTGCACTCCTGCTACCTGAAGGAACAATGCCGGAGTTGGCCAGATGAACCCCTCACTCGACTGAACAAGACGAGATTCAGCACTTTGTCCATCTGGGTGAAGCTTTACATGAATATTTTGTATTATTTCCTATCACAGTTATCCACAGCCACATCCCGTCTTAGCTGCAGTCGGGTAGCTGAGGCTGCTGTCGCACGGCAAGCTGCACGGGGACCTCTCCCCAGAGAGCTTCCTGCAGGAGCAAGGCCCCGAGGTGCGATTCTGCCTTGGTGCTTTCATTATTCATTAACCAGCACTTTCGTGCTCAGGAACATGTATCACCCAGGATGAGTTATCCCCTGCACAGGAGTTGCGGTGCTTACAGCTCGAGCTGGCAGAAGGATTTAAAACCCATCACTTAATACTACTTTAACAGAAGCACAGCTGCAGTCTGTAGGATATAAATGTGGATTTATTTCGCTACCTATTACCAATGATTACAAAGATCTCAAAAGAATTACTAATCCAGAGGATTTCAATTGCACCCTGTGAGTGCCAACTGCAGGTTTGCTACTACAGTGCATTTAATTCTTCCAGTAAATGATGTATCTACTCTAATTGCGGTAGCGGCTCAGGCTTTCTCTGCACAGCACTTCAACGACTGTGAACAAGAAGCAAGTGGCTCAGGTCACATCTGGAAGCGACACACCTGGCCTGTCTGCCAGGCGGGCGAGAGCACTTCAGCTGGGACCGCTCCTCCCAAGCATGTTTGCCCGTGCATCCCTCTGTTTGCCGTCAGCTGTTTTGTTGCTCCTGATGGCTCTCCAGCAAGGCAATCCAAAATTCAGATTTTAAAGATCCCAGTGCTTATTTTTATGGCTGTTCTGTATCAGGAATAGTGTGACCAGCAGGACAAGGGAAGTCATCGTGCCCCTGTACTCGGTGCTGGTGAGGCCGCACCTCGAATACTGTGTTCAGTTTTGGGCCCCTCACTACAAGAAAGATGTTGCATTGCTGGAGCATGTCCAGAGGAGAGCAACCAAGCTGGTGAGGGGTCTGGAGCACAAGTCATACGAGGA
>NW_009260266.1:601584-614583 GCF_000687185.1 Egretta garzetta | reverse complement strand
CAGGGTTAGGTTAACGGTTGGACTCGATGATCTTAAAGGTCTTTTCCAACCAAAGCGATTCTATGATTCTATGATTCTATTCTATGATTCACGCAATGAAACTAAATCTCTCCCGGCATAATAGGGCTTCTGAGACTGGATGGTCATTTCTTTGAGTCTCTTCATTACGGTGTGCTGATTTAGAGGAAATACATTCAAAGTGTGAATTTTATCCTCTCCTATTCATTAAGGAAAAAATCTAAATAATCTCCTCACCCTAATTTCCTATGGAAATAGGCTTTTCAATGACTCTGTGCTTGTGTGTCTATAGGTGGGGTCATCTCTCAGTCTGTATGTACTTCTCCAATAACTTTTTAAGGTAGTTGGTTGAATTTATCCAGAGTTGATACAAAAGCAGAAGTATCACAGGTAACTGAGCTCCCACAACTTCCGTGCAAACCAGTAGATGCATGGGGGAGAGAGCTCTGTCCACCAAAGGCTGCTTTGTGAACTTGCACGTTCATGGAGCACGGACATGGGCGACAGCCCAAATGTCCCACCTCCAGAAACTCAGTTAAGAGACAAGTCATCTGCAAGACTGAAATGTTCCCCACTGATGGGCTGATGGAGGCTTTTGGCCTCTATAAAACAGCCTTACGTTCTTAAACTTCTAAATGAAGTGGGCCCCTCAGCTGAACTTGCTCTTACACGGAGGCCATGAAGCCATCCCTTCCACCGTAGGGCTGAAACGCATCAGCAGGCCAGGATGGGTTGCTATTAGCAGTCTTTGGGCTTTTCCTCTTTTATGGTTGGAGACTTCATTTTGTGGTGCTTGCATCTGGAGCCATTCACATGAAAGAGTATTAGCAAGTCTAGCAGAGGTGAAAAAAGAGGATAATTAGCCCCAGACAGAAAATTCTAGATGAGCTTGAGAGTTCCTTTCTACTTCCAGTTCTTAGGGATACTGAGATTGGTCATTCTGGCCAACTTTTTATAGAAATAGCAAATGGCCATGAAATTTGGACCTGTATCAAAGCCTGGCAATCCAAAATATTCTTCCCAATATTTTTGCTGTAGTTCAGATCATAGATCAGGGGTCAGGGCCCTCTCTAGCGTCTATGGTATTTGATAGCTAATAACAGCAACAGACTGGATAAATTTTTTCCATAAACTTAATAGGTGTCATATAACTCAGCAGCAGCTTATTAAACTCTCAGTGAGGCTTGAAGTCACTATGAAGAACCCTGGTGATCTACAGGGTATTGAGGGCTCTTTTAATCCACAAATTATCAGAAACAAAGTTTTGCTAGGAAATGTAACAATACCTTTTTTTCATAACGATGGACTTGGAAACTCAGACTTGAGAAAAATTAAAACTAGCTGGCTGGAAGGTACTGAAGCGGTGGTCAGCTTTGAAAGCACAACAGCAGAGTCTGACTTGTACTTAAACACAAAAAATAAAAGCAAAACAAAAGTGAGATTTGGTGAAATGCCTGGCTCTGTGCTCTAGCATGTAAAGCAATGCGAAAGAACAAAAGCCTTGAAACAGAAGAGGTGGCAGAAAAGGAATCACCTCAATTAAATTCAGTAACAACGATTCTACAGCTTCTGCACAAGGCCTGAAGTCCTTGAAGCTCTTCTCAAAGGCTTCACAGAGGATGCCTTGAAGAAATGTGTAGGCAAACGTGGCCACTGGCCCACGCTCAGTAAGGCACGCGTGGGCTGTTCTCCACGCCAGGATGTGACGTGGAAGAGAGATTTTTTTTTTTTCTTTCCTTGAGTATGAGGATACAGTCCCTTATATACTTTGGAGAGGAAGGTGGAATATTTAACTTCTACTTCTGTACCCACTAGAGAGAGGGAAATAAACTGCAATCACTGCCTAACAGATACTAAAATATTTGAGAAGCACTTCTGGATACCTCTTGAGGGTAAGATATCCCACTGAGATGCTGTAAGTATTACTCCTTTCTTTGAATGATTAGTGATATGTTTTAAATGATGCTTTTAGAAATACAAATATTATAATGCATTTTTTCCTCATAATAACAACTTTGTTCTGAATTTTGAGCCAGGACTTCAGGATCTGGGTAAATGATAATGAAGAGGCAAATTTTCTGAAGTGCTGTGGATAGTGTAAGAACATTTTTTTTTCCCCACTGGTTGCAGAGTACTTCGCTGGCATTTAAAAACTAAAAATTGTTTCTGCCTCAGTTTTGCTCTGTGTTCAAGGGCTTCTTCGACAAGGTGAGTACTTCCCAATCTCACTAAGTGTTGTTCAGACAACTATAATTAGAGTGCGATGTACTCAGTTAATGTGATAAGGGAGGGAATTGTAGCGCCTAAGTGAAGATTAAGCTTTGTTTTGGGGTTTGAGATCTCAAAGTACATAGAGTTTTCAACAGTAAATCAAAGTAGTGATCCCAAATTCCGATGACGTACTGCCATCCCCTTGCTCTTTCTCAAATAATCCTTTAATAATCCTGCCTGTACCATTGCAGAATTGTTCGCTGGGGTTTTATTTTTTGATGACCGAGAGCGATGGTTAATGCTGTAGCATGCAAATGCTTACTAACTCTGTTTGTGGCCACGCATTACATGACCACGTTGTTGTTGGCCATACCATCAGCCATGTCTTTGAAACAGCTGTTTCCTGTGGTTAGTATTTATCAATGACGCCACTCCCTGATGCCCTGGAAGTGTTTGCACGAATCAGCACTGGAAGACAGAGCACTTAAATGTCTGACAGTATTTGTCAAGGCAGGCTGTACTTTCGTTTTCTCCTCCCCCCCCTAATCTTGAAAACTATACAACAAGATCTTTCCATAAAGAAAATTTAAAATAGGTTTCCACCATGCAAGATGCTAGCAGCCTTGCGGTAGAGGACCTTGTCTGTGGGGTACTTCTGTCAATAGCAATTTTCGTCTCCTTGCCGCTTACGGGAGGCGATATCTGATAGCAGTGGGAGACACGTGAGGATAGATGGGTCAAGCTGCTGCCTCCTTTTCCATCAACAGCTTCTGCAGAGCTGTTGCTTGATTAACTATTTCATCTACCAGCCCACTCGACTGCCCTTCTTGGTGAGACTATGCAGTAAAGCATTGGTTTTGGGACTTGATTAAGAAGCCTTTCTTGTTTTCTCATGGGACACCAGGCACTGGCAACCGCCTTGGATCAAACTCTCCCTGCCAACACGCCGCATTCTTGTAGCTCTTGAGCAGCTACAGATACTTGGTGTGCACACGTGCACACTATTAATAGAGTTAAGCAGGGTTTTCTCCTGAGGAAGGTTATACTGATGGAAGGAGGGCTATGAATGTCAGCTGCAGAAGTGGTCGCATGGCTACAGCAATTACCTGCAGGCAGGTAACTACACCCCATGGTTGTCCAGCCTAACATCCCTCTAACCAGCTGTTTTCTTTCTGGCAAATGTGGGTCCTTTGAAGACATGGAAGGAAATGATTTTTCAAGATCATTTGACAGCAAGTGCTTCCAGATACAGGGAATACAAGTTGCAAGGAGCCGACTGTATATTAAAAATAAGGCAATTAGTAAGGAACCATGGGAAATCTGGCCCAGCGGTTCTGCTTGTTGCATCTATTCCATGATTAAATGCTGTGCTTCAGCTCCAGAGCCAACTGTTAGCTGACTTAACTGCAGCACTTGAATATCTGCATGTCTAAATGACAAGTTTTCGGCATATATCAGCGCAGAGAAGGCTGACTGACAGATAACATCACAGACAACAAGAAAAGAGTGACATGCCGAGTTGGGGCTGTTGTACCAGCAGTTGCCTGAACACAGTGTCCATGGGAGCACGCCGTGTGGGACTGGGTTTCCCTAATGGCATGGCTTTGCACCTCCCTTGGACAACGGTGGAGAACCTCTATAAATAGTGAGTGAGTGTGTCAGCACCGGACTCTCCCAGGGGAGGAGAGAAACAGATATATATATTTTTCCTTGGAAGATTTCTCCGCTGACAGGTTCTGAAATCCTTTGCAGCGTGATTTGAGCAATAGTGAGCAAAGGAGATCAGACATGCCAAAAAATGTTCCTCTCCGCCAAATTTATAGCGTGGAGTCTATCAGTGCACTGTGTTCATTTCTTTGATTTTCCACCAGTACAACTCCCCTGTCTCACTGGATTGACACACAACGGCAGATGCAGCCGCCGAGTTAACTTCCTTTTGTCTTCATTCCTCTCATCATAAAATAACCCTCGAAAAGAGGAATAGGTGGTTGCACCTCCTTTTACTTTCAGAACCTGCTTTGTGGTGCTGATGGTCAAACCGGGACTATTATGGTCCTGAGCTCCCCACTCAGGCCATAAGGAACAGCATTAGCTATTTTTTTTTTTGTGACTTGGCACTTTTAATGTTAAATTATCCTGAGTTCGATTATTTGCCTCCTGCTGTTTGCTGCGAATTTCACAGTCCTGTCCTTAAGTTACTTGCAGGAGCACAGATCCTGTGAGCCTCTGCCAGAGGATGTTTAATGCTGTCATTATAAAAGAAATCATGAAGTATTGATGCAGGTCGTGTGCAAAACACACCCCACGTGAATTTGCTACCCCACATTGCTGCTGTAACACCGCCTTCATTGCCACGGAGGATGGAGCCAGCAGAGAAAGAAGCCTTGGGAGGTTAAATGCACATTTATCGGGTGTCTGCCTTTGAGAAAAGTTTGGCTGTTGTGAAGCTGAGAACTTCAAAGCATAGGTTGTTTTTGAGACAGATGCTGTCTGACACCCCCTGAGTCCTGCCAGTCCGGGAAATATTTGTCCACCTGACAGTTTGTATTTTTGTTTCCTCCTGAAGGTGAATTTGATGAAGAGCACTGCCAGCACCTGGGGTTGTTGTCATACTTTTGCCAGCGTAGGTCTTGTTTTCAGAAAATGCTGAGTACCTGAAAAGGTTAGAAGTCCATTCCCGTAAGTGGGCTAGCACGGTACCGTAAGCCAACTGGCCACCACTTGCTGTCCCCGCGCATCATGGCCAGGCTAAAGCAAATACAGCTCAGCTGAGTCTTTAAAAGGAATTTATCCTGAATCTTAACCATGTTTCTCTACACATGTTGACACAGTGAAATAACAATATTCTATTTTTTCCCCATAAAAGCCCTTTCCTTCTTTCTCTGTCCTTTACCCCATAACTCAGAGTTCACTTGTTTCTCATTGCGGAGAGGTGAACTGCCTATTTAAGGGCCGGATTCTGATTTTAGTGCAGTGGACTCAAATCTGTGTTGCTCAGTAACAGCGATATCAGAATCTGGTCTTCTCCCTTCGTTTGCTCCCCCTCTACTTCCTGGGCAAAAAGAAAATTATTTTAAAATGTTCAAATGTATGGAATTTGCCCCACTTTCTTCCTTAAGAGCTGTCAGCTCTAACAAACCCTTTGGGTTCTTCTTTTGATCTATTTTCAATTGTCTGGTGGGCAAAGCAAAACTCCTCCTCGAGTCTCTTATTTTCTTATCTTCTGCTGTAACATGAATTTCCCCCTTTTCCAGTCCTCCCCCTCCGCTGCCTACAGACCCTCCGCTGCTCAGAGCTTTTCATCAGTCCCCTCGGTGCCGCGTGAATAAGTACCGGCCACTTCTGCTGCCTGCTCCATCTTGCTCCTCTTTAACGTTTTTAAACACAAACCACCTTCCCGGTGCGTTTAACACCTCACGAGGGCTCAGACTGCCCCGGCGGTGGCGGCGCTGGAGGAGACGTGTGCTGAGCCGCTCGCAGCTGCTGCTGCCCACGCGCTTGCAGATGAGCTGGTGTTGGCAGGGGCGCGTGCTCAGCTCTCGCCCTGGCCTTTATTCTTAGCACTCGCCATTCCCCTCAAGTCTGGCAAAAGCACGTCTTCTCTAGGAACAGGTCTTGGTTTATCTTGCCATTTGACATGGTCAGTCCCACCATTAACCTCACTCAGCTCCTACAGTAGCTAATGCTCCGTCCTGTATTTATCATAGACTTTCTATGAGAGAAAAGGCTGTCTTATACCACCACCCCAAGTATTTACTCTAGGATATTATAATCTGCTTTTCCCAACTTGCCTGCACCGTGGCAGTGTCAGATCTGATTGCCTTTTGCCATCTGCAGCCTCTCCTTGGTGTTCCTCTACAAAGTCCTCTCTGCTGGAAGCAGAGGCAGCTCACAGCTTCTCCTTTCACGATATCCCTGCAGAACCAAGGTTGTGTTGCTCTATTCCTTGCGCTGCTTTTTTTTCTACAGCGGTTTCAAACCATAGTGGAGGTCATGCTCTGCACTGCAGAGCAGCCATCTCCACTGACCTGAGTGCCAATTTCACAGCCACAAACACCAACCAGTGAGGCACCTGCTTGGGCACTTTGACCTTCACGTCATGACCCATCCCTTTCTCTTCTAACACCCTTGAGTTTACCATGGCCCACGTGCGATGCCTTAGCTGATCTCCTCCAGACAGCAGCGGATGCTCACTGTTGCCTGAAGAAGTTGGCCACATAGGAGGAGACGTATCTCGCTTAGGTGGTGAGGAGGTCTTCTGTGGAGCGCTGACTTCTAGTTCTGCCTTGAACAATTTAACTCTTTGAGCAGTATTATTTTGGCACGCTGCAATCCAGGATGTAATACCTGAACGCTATTTTGTACAGCCTGGTAAAGCATCTCCAGATTCTGGATCACCTACACCAGAAGGCATCCAGGGAAATGCCTACACAGGCTCAGTCGGTTTTAATTCATGTGGGTACATACAGCCTCCGCAGCCAACCTTCTGTTTTCAGCTGGGCAAATATCATCAAAGATGTTGTGCATTTGTATTTCTGTGTAAGAAATGAACAGATGCAGAAAAGATGCTTTGCCAAAGATGACTTTAAAATTCTATGACAGCCTTTTGTTCCATTATAAGATTTTATTTGAGACCTTGAGTGATGTTAGAAAAATCCATGGCAGTGAAACTTATTTCCCAAAGATTCACCTCACCTGCACATCTGGGAGCTAATAAAACACATCACTGGCTGCTGTCCTTTGAATTCTCTTCAGTCATTACAAAACTGCTGCCAAAAGTACTAAGTGTCCTTGTGCTACCACGGTGAATACCAATAGTATCGGGGAAATGTAGGACAGCAGTAAAGTAGATGAGTTGATTGTATGTTCCATGTTGGTTTGAGCTACTTAATTTCCATTTTCTTTGACTGTTCCTCTCATAAACCAGCAGTTTGGCCACAGAAGTCATGACTGAGGTTATTCAGCAATGCTCCTACCCTTCCTCAGCCAAACAGCAGATAAGCCAGCATGCCGCGTTATTCCACCACCACTGCTCAAACGTCCCCAGGAGCCCCTCCGTGCATGGCTGACTGTCTTCCTACTACCATTTGCAATTTGCTCCTTACTAACCATGTCCTCTCGTGCTGCTGCTCGGATGGCAAAGTGGGGGATATGTTGGGGGGAGCCTGTGGCTTATTTTAGTCTTTTTTGTTGCTCCTTGTTATGGAGCTTATTGAGGGAATGACTCTGTTTTCTAGGAAGAAACACTGACATACTTCCAGCCCTGATGTTCAGTTTGCATTTTATAAATCAGCTGCACAGGGAAACAGGGGCAGTTCCTCAACCTGGGTACGACATGATTTTTTGGGGGCAATGTTGGCGATGCTGCTTGAGGAACATTTTCAAGTCAAAGCTAAGTTAGCCCTGCCATGGTGAGTGTTCCCAAGCCTGGCTCAGTCCCAAGAGACTGTCAACATTTCTAGTTGTCATGGGGTTGTTAACTCACTTTTCTGTGTCTGCTTTTCTCTCTACCACCACGGCCCACACTTGCTGTGTTCTGCCTTCACACCTCATCTCGTCCTGCATCTCATGCCGCAGTCCTTTATCCCGGCAGCCCAGAAGTTTGTCTCACCACCCATTTCCATGCTTTGCTCCACTGCCGCTTTGCCAAAGCTGTTCCTGTGTGGCTGATATAATTGTTCTCTCCCGTTTAAAATAAATTTGGAGCTTGGATAGAAATGTCCATTAGAGTTTTGCTGTTGGCTTTTCTTTCTTATATAAAATTGGTCTGACACTTGAGGAGCTGGTGTTGGCTTCTTAGATGAGCATCTTCACCCATCACAGCTTCAAACTGAAAGTCATTCGCCAATGAGTTTCCAGTCTCTTACATTCTGGTCCAAAATGCCTTAATTTAACGAGGTACTTTAGTAACCAGCAGTGCTTTGGCACAACGTGTTGGAGACTAACTGGTAATTCACAACCATAACTACACGGTGGCCATCATAGCTCCAACACCTCAGAGAGCAGTAGGAAATAAGCTGTGGTGGCCTGCATTCTAGCTAGTATTGAGATATATCTTGATTTGGACAAAAATCCACTTTTTTTCCCCCCAATATTCTTGACCCTGACATACATTCACCGGTACAAAGACTGCTCATTCAGGCAGATTGCTGCCAGTCCATCAATCATTACGAGAGGGCTGAAATACCAAATTGTACCGGATGCAATTTTGAGAACAGATAGTCATTTTGTCTGATGAAGCGTTCATATGCTACAAAATGACAAATCGTGTTTATTGTCACATTGTCAAACTGTGCTTTTTTCCTGTGTTGGCACAATTGGAATCAAGTTTCCCTTAAGGGACAGTTCGGGTTTTATCCATCTGGTTTCCCTTACTTCAGTAAGTCATCAGTTCTCCCTCATTAACGTGGTGATCAACCAGGGCTTGATAGTTTCAACTCTTATGATCACAGCAAGTCGATAGGGCTTGTATCATGGCTCGTCACTACCCAGGGGAGGAAATTTAAGGAAATGGACGTTCAAGTCTTTTCAAAGTCCCTACTGAGTTTATAATTTGAGACATAGTCATGGTCACATCTGAGGAATGAATACTGTTCTTGAACTAGATGAAACGTACCCAGTACAATGGGGGATGTTTTATCCCCTGCATCTTCTGCCACCTCAGCTGTCATACATGTGCAGCCTTGAGCTACTGCCTTCTTAATTTCTACTTGTAGACCCTCTTAAACTGCCTTTTTTTCAGGTTCCTGAAACATCTTCTTTTCACAACAGGTAAGGTTTGCAGTTGTCATACAACGGTCTAAACTTTAAGAAACAACTCTCCAGAATGGGGACCTGGGTAATCCTTGGGGATGTTTAGGGTAGCATGCACAGTATGCTTCTGTAATGGAAAACCCTCCAGATCTAATCAGTGGAAAAATGGTTCACGTTATTGATAGTCCTTGTGAGATCTCTTGGTGTAGCAGAAGCTTACAAGGCATCACGTAATTACCTCTCTGCATAAAATGAATTATTGTCTGCTCTAATAGCGGAAAACATCTCCAACCTGACATCTACAACTGAACTCTTTACAAACTTTCTTTTGGCTCATTCATGCACCACAAAGGGTTTTTTTTTCATGAAAAAAAGTGAGGGTTACGCCGGAAAGTAGTGATATAGGAGCTTACTAGTTAACCGATTAGGAATATGCAGGATATTTGGTCACTCCTGGAATCTTGTAATGTTCCTGTGTCTCTTCAATCCATGGTGATTCATCATAAGATGATGACATTTAGAAAAATAGTTGGATATTGAAGAAGAAATGGGGAAATTTCACTCCATAAATCAACTTAATTGAAGGGAATGCTTGCGATATGTCTGTCTTCATAACACAGTGACCTTGAGTTGGATGTGCATTCATTTTGGAACATGTCTTCCTCATTTCTATGCCAGCTTGTTGAGTTATACATAGAATCTAAACCTCTAGAGATTGATCATGCACAATCAGTGATGCAGGACTGAAACAAGGCAGACGAAAATGAGGAATCTAAAGGTTAGGAGGAAGGGGTGTAACTGCCAAATCCTGCTGATGGCTGGATTTGGGAAATGCAAGGCAAAGGTTTTAAAAATCACCTCTGCGATGCATTAGTGGAAAAGAGTCTCCACTAGGAGGGATCAGTGTGGTGCAGCCAAGAGACTGTGTTGTCTGGTTGAGTACCCAGGGCTAATGTCTAACCTTGGGGAAAAAAATAACAGAGCTGCTGGTCAGAAAGATGAGGTTCCAGCGTAAAAAAATAAAAGGAACAAAAATTATTTTGCAACTGCAATATATCCTGGAAGAAGATAGAAAGGAAATATAAAGGACTTTAGCTTGAACGGGAGTTTTTACTGATTTGGTTATTCCTGATACCCAGCAGTATGTGCAACCCGTAAGGTGCCAAACCCTCATGGAGGGTGGGTGCCGGCAGGCTCGGGTGCCTCAGGCATTTGGTGGTAGAGGGAGCCTTGACGGCCTGGACAGCCTCTTGTAGGAGATGGGGCAGGCTGGTCTCGCTGGGCGCACTGAGAAGGGGAGGAAAATGATGAGCAGATCTGGTGGAGTAAATAAGGGCCTGGGGGAGGAAGGCAGGGAGCAACTTAAAAAAAGGAGGAAAAGGAGCGCTTTGGGGCAGAGCGGGGAGCAACGGGAGGTGGTTCGCAGGGGAGGAGGAAAGGAAGCTTGGAAGAAAGTGGGAGGGAGAGAGAGCTGAGGAGGAGGAGACGGGAAGGGTGGGCGGTGGGTGGCCGGAGGCGAGGAGAGGGCCTAGGAGGAGAGCAGGAGCTTGGCAGATTGGTGGTGCCTGTGGAGACGGGGACCAGATGGCGACCTGGGTCTTCCCTGAGCTGCTCTGCCTGCATCCACAGCCCTGCCCGGCCGAAGAGTCGGTGCTTGTACTGCTGACAGAAGTCGAGGGGATGCACAAAGCCACCGCCTGATGAAAATTACAAGCCTGAAACTTATAATTCCCAGGACTGATTTAAATTATTATACTTAACAAATACATAAAAATGGAGACGGCGACTAAATAGATCTGTTTAAATGAACACATGCAGAAGAGACTTCATTTGGCTTCTGCACCTGAAACTTTCTATTTCCTAATGCAAACTAAGCAGTGACAAATAAAAATGAGGCTGCAAAAGCAGCATGACCTCTTTAAGCTTTAATTATTCATTAGAACTGTTTTCTTCTCTGTGGAGATTCAGAGCAACACATTGAAGAGGGATCCTCTCAGGTTTGTGGAAGATGTAAGTTCCTTGTTACACCAGCTAATAAATACAAATAAGCACAATGGCCCAACAATATTTGTAGAAACAGCATTTGGGAAAATGTGTTTAATGAATCAGAAGTGCCTTAATCTAGTCAGTCTTCAAAAGCAAAGCATATCATGCAAAATTACAATGCACTAAAGCACAAATGCATAAATATTTTATTGTCAAGATTTCTGAGTTTACTTCCTTCTCTCTTTCAGCATTTCAGAATTGCATTTTACTAAGAAATGTCTTTACCTGTCTCAGGGTAGGCTAATGGTGGCAGTAGCTTTGGGCAAACCAATCTGGGATCTCAGACTTGGATTTAAATAATGTATCTGCCCTTAGCAGCATCAGGCAGATCTTCCATTGTAACCAGAAATGTTTATTGCTTTTTGCTGTCCTAGGATGGCATGGAAGTGACTGGCAAGGTTTACAGCTGGGAGGAGAAACCCAGGAAATTTTCCTTTTGCTGGGAAGACCGCATCTCTTTCCCCACCCTTGTATAACAGCATCTTGGGGACCATATTTCCTCTCCGGTTTTGAAAGCAGGAGAGGACCAGTTTGTCACCACCTTGACGAGACCTCCCGAGAGATACACAGCTCAGGAGGCAGGCAGCGGCTCCGACTGCCCGGGAGCACTGCCACGCACAAGAGGAGATTTACGGCTCCTCTCCCCTTCAGACACTTCATCTGGCGTGATGCAGAGCTGACAGCTCCTCATTTTCAGGTATTGCAAACTCCTCTTCCTCCCCAGGAGCCTGTACAGGCTGTCTGGGGTCCCACACGCCAAACCCCCCGCAGGGCAGCATCCCTGCAGTGGTCCTGGCAGACCGGCAGCCGAAGGGCAGCTTTCCAAAACCCGCTTCTCTTAACAGGGCCGCGCTCTGGTACTTACTCAATCTTTACAACTCAGTGATATGCTGCCAATATATTTTTGCCAAGGAGACAAAAATACGTTTCTTCTTCCTACTCCCTCAGCCTATGAAAAATCGCAGTTGTGTGCAAAGAGACGCTGTGTGTGTGTATACATGCATGTATTTGGGGGGGAAAAATAGAGTTTCTGTTAATTTATTTTCCCATTGAAAGTCTGCCTTGTAGCTGGGGAAGAACTGTATTCACCGTGTATAAATTTGGGCAGCAAAGCCTTACTTTGTGCTGAGCCGAAATGGCCGTGCATTCAGTGGGAATTGGGAGCAAATCCTTTAACTGCCCCATGTCCCAGGTGCTCCCCTCTAGGGTGGAGGCATGATGGCTTAAAAACAAGTTGGGGATTTATGGGTCAAAGGGCCCTATATTAGCAAAGTTGCCTAAAAACAGATGAAGAACTGAGGCATAATCCTTCCAAGGTGGGGAGCTCTCTGTTTAAAAAGTGCTTCAATCTCCCCAAGGGCTGGAAAGACTCCAGGTATTTAACATGTTAACTTAAGTTAACTTTTTTAATTAAGCAAGACTCTCCCACACAGCGATGGTTTGGGATTCTAGCTATGTTCTCCGAATGGTTTGGTTCCTTTAAAAGCACCTGGTACAAAAAGGAGGGATTGGAGGCTTTTTCTAAGCCTCACAGCAAGTTTGCAAACTCCACGCTCCGAAAAGGTGTGTTTCTTTTTCCTCCTTCCCCTCCCTTTTCCCCCAGACCTCGCATGACTTCAAGGCATCAAATGTTAATGAAAGTTTGCCAGGCTTCAAGGGCTGTGAAATGGAAGTTAAAAATCCTGCACCATAGGATGGCTCTAAAAATACTTGGTCATGTTGAAATATCAACGGGCTCCAGCAGCTCTCCTGCACACAGCGCTACTGATGCATCAGGGCTTTCTCTCCTAAATAAGCTCTTGAGAAAGTTTTCCTAGCGACTATAGATCACTCGTGTTCACGAGACTGGACGCACTGGGTTATGGGCCAGCAAATACCTACTGGAGGGGGAGGATCTGCTGGTGTCATTTAACTCTAACGGTGCTGCGAGGGAAGCACCAGCACCCAAGGCAGGGATGCATCGATGCATTC
>NW_009260266.1:589112-601190 GCF_000687185.1 Egretta garzetta | reverse complement strand
CCAGAGGACTCCTAAATGTGATGTCCATCCCTCAGGATGAGCACAGCCCGAAACACCAGCCCTGTGGGCTTGCAAAACTGAGGCCTGGTGCCATGCTGCTTGCCACTAGGGTCCAGCTCCTGGGCTCTGCTCTTCGGTGTCATTTATTCTCCAGTGTGCTGGGGTTCGTAAGCCAAGTTTCTACTTTTTTAGGTATGGTGACACCTAAACCCCTCCATGGGTCTGCTCCTGAGTGCTCTCGAGCGGGACAGCCGTACCCTCATGAGATGTCAATGCTTTTCCGCGGCAGCTCCACATGCCTCAGGCGATCTTAGCTGATGCATCCTGCTCATCGGCAAACACTCGATAAGCCAGGTGTACCTTCATTGACTTCTGAGGGGCTCCAGCAGAGATACTGTCATCCTCTTCTGCTTTAAAGGTGTTTTTTTGTTGGATTTCTTTTTTCCCTAGCAGCACTCTCATGAGTGGGAATCAAGGAGATGGTCTTCCTGCACCACGGACTCCTTTCTCTTCTCCAAGAAGTGCAACATACCTTCTCCCCGTGAAGCAAATGAGGAGCCTGAACACAATGATTTGGATCGTGACTTCAAGCACAATCTTGAATACAGTGTGTAACCCGTTCCCATCACAGGAGAAGCCATGGGAGGCTGTGACTCAGCTGCGCCTCTGAGTCACGCAGCACGATGCTCCCTGCTCTCGGGGGACAGTACTTTGCTGTTAGCCTCTATCAGCAGCAAACTGCGGCTCTCCCGTGCTGGCTCAGACCTCAGTGAGGTGTCGAGACCTCAAACTCTGGCCATTCCCTGCTGACCCGTGTCAGGGGTGGGACAAGGGACGCCGAGAGCGTGTCCCCAGCCTGCAGTGCCAGACCCGAGCCGGGTATGTTGTTCAGGTGTGTGCAGAAAGTTTTGTGTTCCCAGGCATCGGCAGGTTGCCTGGTCCCATTCCAGCCCCGTTTACGTACATTGCCAGTCAGGCTCAAATTGCTATTTTTGAGCAAGTCACTAGAAATAATTCATGTACATGCAAGTTAAAATTCTGCTTAAAAATCACCCTCTGCCTCAGAAGCTTAAAACCTGGGAGATCTACAGTAGCAGATATTGAATTTCATTTTCCTAGGTTCTTTCCAGCTGTTAGGGTAAGCTTAGATCCTCATCCTGCATTTCTTCACTTTAAGGACCTTTTCTCATGCAAATATCTCCAATGCTAGAGCTGGCAGCACATGCAAGTATTGGGAAGAATCTGTCCGGATTCTGGACCAGATAAAGTCTTGCATCAAACACTGAGATGCATGATATTTCTTAAGCAAAAGTTCAAGTCATAAACCTTCTTCTTTTAAGGATTTAAAACTAAATTTCTGAATATTGAATTAATTTATCTGACGGTATGAACCGAGGTTTTAGAAAGGTGGTAGGTGCAGGTTTGTGTGTATTAGCTCTGTGAGCAATAGCGCAAAAGGAAAATGCTTTTTCATCCATATGAGTTTCTGTAAATTGTGTTCTATTCTTAGGAGAGTAAACATAATGTAAAAAAAAAAAAAACCTAATAATTTAAACCTTGCAGGAAAAGAGTCGGGAGCGATGGGAACCTCTGAAATGATAAATGTACAAATTTATTCCAATGCCACTGTGGGGTTTTAAATTAGTTTTATTATTCTTTTATTTCTTGTTGTTGACAAGTTGGGTTGCATTGCTACCCAGTTAGAATGTTTACAGATAAGAAAATCTTGAAGGTCAAAAATGCTTTTCTTAGTTATTCTTGTATAAGATAGTCTTGTGTTGGTGACAATGCGGAGTGATCTCATGTCGCCATGGGTACCTGAATCATGCCTGTCTAACAGCAACATTCTCCATTCCTACCCCCTCCCCTTAAGTTCTTACATAGGGAAAAAAAAAAAAAAAAGGTATCTACAAGAAAAGCTTCATGTGTGATGCAAATGATAGACTGGAGGAAACACTTTTCTTTAAGAAAGCGCACTGTGCCAGCGGTCCCTCATACTGCACCCGTGCACAAGTTTGTACTTGACTGGGACCAGTAAGAATTTGGCCATGAATGCTCCAAAACGCAGACTGAATCCAACGTGTTACCAGCGTTCGCTATAATCCCTACGTGTAGACATCAAAACTGCCAACACTCAGATGCGTAGCTTTGTCCCCGTGGCAGCCTTGACCGGGGTCTGCGCAGCAAACTCAGCTGCAGCTGTAACTCCTGTTAGACCAGCACAAGGAAACTGGAAAATTGCTGAAATCCGGATTATGGGGGAGAAGTGAGAGCAGCATCTGCCCACAGCAGATCACGCCAGGGATACAGCAGGGAAGCACAGGAGTGTGGTGAAATGAAGGTGAAAAAAAGAGGCAACCTTAATTACGCCTTCCGTGCTGGAATACCTGCTGGATGTAGCTTTCCTTGACAGTTTGTAACATCTGAAGGAAAGGAAAGAAAACGAAGAGGCAGCAAAGTGTACGGGCCTTGATCGTGACAGGGCCACAGCTCTTTGAATGTTAGCTTTTCTCCCTGCTACGACATGAAAAGTTTTTGGTCTCTGCTAAATCGTGCTTTGAGTCAATGTGGATGGATCAGGTACATTAAAGACACCCCCCCCCCCCCCCCCAAAAAAAAACCAACAACAAAAGAAGTGTAGTCCCCAGGAAGGGGGATCAAGCAGTGCCAGCTGCACTTTTTTCTCGATAGCAGGATTTCCTTTTTACTAAAACATTTCTGACTCCAGTAGCGTACAGCAGTCAGGCAAACCAGAGACGGCAGCTGGAAGGTTTGGACCTGCGGTTCCTGGCAAGAGGACAATATAGTGGAAATCAGATCAACCAGCTTGTACATACCACCTTGCTGAGAATTAGGACTGGCCTCGCGTTTCACTGCTGTACAATCAATTTGCAGAATAAGATCATTTCTTTTCCGTGGGCAGGGGCTTAATTCAACCCTGGAATAAATGGGCAGCTAACGCTGGGCCAAACTCAGCTTGGATGTTGCTCTGGTTAATTAAGAAGAGTAGCATCAGGGCTAAATTTGGCAAGGAGTGTTTAAGCGACTGCCTTCGGAGGCAGGGAAGAAAACCCCCTTGCTTAGCTCACTGCATCCAGCTCTTCAAATGCAAATTAACCTGTCAACATCTGCAGGCAGCCCCACAGGACAGCTGCAAAAAGGAGCTCCCAGCACCCAGAAGAAGGGCTGAAAATGTTTAGTTCCAAACAGCTATTTTTCTAAAATAATTTCTAGTAAATAAGAATACATTTAAAGTGGTAAACTGAGCATCTGCTACATGAAACGAATGGAGGACAGCATGTGAAAAGAAGCATATGTCAAGTATGCACTTCAGATGCATTGACTACTTGCCTCCAAAACAGAGAGAATTTAAACATATTTGCAGCAAACACTGAGAAAAAATTGCCTCTGCAACTCAAAGAAGAGCCTCAAATAATGGCGTAATTTAAGCTTGGCCATACCTTTCCTAGCCCTTGATGGAAGAGAGCAGTTCATTGTATTTCAGCTGCTGCCTGGCTTCTTTTACTGAGCCACATGTCAGGAATGCGAAGCCCAGACGGCTTTAGTTTGGAGCCAACCACGTCCCTTTACCAGTACCTCTAAAAACCCAGCAAACCAAGTCACTGCTGGAGCCAAATCATAGCAGATTTGGTTCGTAGGAGGGAAGATATGAAAATACCCCTGTGCTTTTTATTAAATATCTTCTAAGAGATGGTGGCATCCTTACTGGGACTGATTCAGCAACGTGTGCAGCAGGAACCGAGCTCCGTCGCTGGAAGGGGATCGCTTGTGACTCAATCTCTTTCTCCAGTACACTGCAACTCAGGGAAATTGCATTTCAGTATTTTGTTGAGCCCATTATCCTCAGACAAAATCTTTACTGACTTAACTGAAGCTCTTACTTACAAAACAAGTACAGGATAAGGCCCCTTCAGCAGGCAAGAGAAAGCGAGGTTGGATTTCAGCTCTAAAGGGTGCAACGTGTCTTTAGGAAGCAGCATGCAGGAATATTTTGCTCTTGCTGTCAGTATAACAGAGCTTAGAACAAGCTCTGATGTCTCTTTTTTTTTTGTCAGGGGAATAACGTCCCCACCAAACCTGGGACGCGTGTGCCCTCTGTCAATCTGCTGAGGCTTTGCTAAGTTCTTGGTTATGCAGCCATGATCTCTGGGTGCTGCCACCTCCTATGGTCCTCTTAGGAGAGAGGGAAACCAGGATGCAAACGAGCCATGAGCAGCTTCTGCAGAAATCATTTTGCTATGGTAATGTGGTATAATTAAACAAGACTCAAAAATCCCACCTTTATAAAAACCCATGGCTTGTGCCAACACTTTGACTCATCTGTGGGTTTTCAGCCTGAATCAGGGCTGAGGAAATAGTAAAGATCTTTGATGGAGTTGACAGCACTGGGCTTTGTCCTGTTCACCTCGGCATACCGTGGCATCTTGCTAACTAACACAAAATGAGAAGACGAAAGAGAAAAGCCTCTGGAAAATCCAGAAACCTGCCAGGCACAACTGCAGTTCCCACAGGGAGAATCTCAGAACAGAGATAGCGCTTCTTGCCCCTTCGCAGCGCCTTCACTTATTTGCTTGGGTTTGCTTCAATATTTTTTCCCCCCTGATTCTGGGAACTACAATTACAGAAACGAAGAGCAGCCATTGTAACAGCGGCAAACTGACATGGCCCAGCAGTGGAGCTGGGGTTTTAATCCCCTTGGCTTGCAGAGCAGCACACTGTGCTATTGAGTGCGCGTCCACCATGGCAACAGCGGTGGTGCTCCAAGAATTCGATTTCCACGGTGCCCCTGGGCCTTGCCTTGACATCTTCATTGTTCCACAGCGAAATAAATAAATAAAAATCCAAAGGTAGTGTAAAGGCAGTGCAAACTATGGAATGGTATAGAACAAGGCTACCCAATGGTTAATTTAGAAAGGAACATATCATTAAAAACGTATGAAGGTGGCTACATATTGATGCTCTATAAATATTTAAAGGGATGCCTCTCGTAAGGGCAGCATTCCAAGCTACACCTAAAATAACGTGTGTGAAGGAAAATTAAAAGAATATTTCACCATTTGGACTTGTTTAATCTGCCTTAGAAAGGCCTTTTCAGTCCAGCTACTGAACATTAGTATGGGAAAGGATATGAGACAAAATTCATTTTTGGTGTAATTCTACCAAAGTCAGCAGAGTTAAACTGAAGATGATTTTTCTGGCCTTTTAAATAGAGTGTAATTTTCTCCATGGGT
Organism: Egretta garzetta; assembly: GCF_000687185.1. Lineage (NCBI taxonomy): Eukaryota > Metazoa > Chordata > Aves > Pelecaniformes > Ardeidae > Egretta > Egretta garzetta. The sequence continues at coordinate 595,938 of NW_009260266.1, read as the reverse complement.
AGTTATTAAACGCTATTGAGAGAGCTTGCTGCTGCTGTTGGAAAGGCTTTCTGGAGAGGTCACTCTGTCCCATGTGAATAGCACCAGTGAAAAACCAGAAGGTTTGTAGTTTTTACAGCTTGAAGAGTCCCTGAGGGCTCTAACCATGCCACACGTCACTGCCTGACCCAAAGCTAAGAGCACATATCTGTTCTGAGTTGAGATATCCTGGCTTGACATCCATTCCTACATTACAAGAATTCTGCCCTTAGAAATTGCTTAAAATATTGGAGGGGGCATTGCAAAAGATATCCGTGTGGACATTTGGTCCCGTCTCCGTCAGAGAAGACATATTCCTTAAGTACGCTTTCTGAGGCTCAGCTGCTCTACGTTGACATTTTGGGGCTGGTTAGGGTTTGTATCCCTTTCACCAGCTGTCCTAAGCCCTGCTTGAGAAGAGCATTCCCTAACAGCTTTATTTTGGACTCCGATTCCCTTAGCTTCGTCTGCACATGGATCAATTTGAAGGGTGCGAAAACGCCCAGTTGAGCACCTACTGCATGTCCTCAAGACATGAAAGACATCTTCAGGTTGAATAAGTCCTAGACTAAAAGGTTCCTATTTTTTTGGCATTGGCAAGATTAGTGTCTGGGAAGGCACCATTGCTGTCAGCAGCTCTCAAAAGGCACCTGAAGGATCTGGATCTCAGGTGGATGGCATTGCCCCTCGCACAGAGTGCTGAGCCAGGTACCCAAATTGTGTAGCTGGGTGGGAGCCAGGATGTTGCACAGCATTAACCCTCCTTGTGAGCTGACGCAGGCAGGTCCTCGCCCAGCACACGGATCTCCAGAATCACTCTTTCAAGGCATCTGGGTTTGCTTTCTGCCCACACAGGCAGCTGAGCTGTCTAGCCAAGCACCCTGCCCTGCCTTGCAGGAATCAAAAGCTCAATTCTTAGGCTATGCAGCACTGAGCTTCTCCTGGATCGTGCATAAATCAAGATCAATCTTGGCTTAAATGGGGGTCAAACCCAGAGAATTATTTAACCATTTTACAAAAAGCCTAACTAGAAAGACTCTTGGGATGAAGACGGGAACACATGAGACCTCATAATTTATATATGTATTAACTTCCCACTGGTGAAATTAAAATGCAAAATAGTATCTCTAAACAAAATTGTGGAGCTCTATCCCTCGAGATATAGTTAAAAATTAAATGGGCAAAGCAGACACCAGAGGATCTATTCTTACCCTTGTAGGTCTTTGGGCTAGATCGTAGGTATTTTCTCTCTCACACAGCTACAATGCTGAGCTCCAAGAAAGGATTTGTCTGTGCAATACAGCGGAGCTCAGCAATAATTACCCATTGTGCTATGTGATGAGCCATCCTTTTGGTTCTTCAGTAACCCGTGCACCTGGACTTTAACTAAAACCAAATAATATGCACAGAAAACATTTTTATGTAAGAGGAGGTGAACATCACTAAAAATCAGAGAGCCTTTGTATGGCATGCCAAACTGCTGAAGCGAAAAAATGTCTTCAGTGAAAGGGCTCAGATGTGAGCATGTTTCAGTGCACAGCTCCAGGAAAAACTCTGATAATAAATGTGAGCTTGTTATCGTTGCTTTTCAGCGGGAAGTAAAGCCGGAAGCGGGGTCGTGCTGGCTAATTGAAGCTTACATTTTCATTCAAGCACTGCATTTTAATTATAAACTGGTGACACAAGTGTCACTTAGTTCTTATCCTGTTTTAAGTGTGCATACGTATAAAAAATATTTTCAGTTATTAATTTATTCTTGTGATCACATTCATTATCCTACATTATGTCTACCAGGCACGTGCCTAATGACATGTTTGATACACACTAATTCTTATGCCTCTTTTAATACAGGGCTTACACACACATTTTAGGCTGAACGTGGTGCCAGTTGGCCACCAAAACAGGTGCACATTAATGCTATAAAAATCAGCATTAGGAACTGCGTACCCATATTCTGGCCAGCTGCAACCACTTGCTCAGCCCTCCCGGGGCAAAGCAGGCGTGCCAGAAAAAGGGATAACCTGTGGGAGTAGCTGCATTCGGCGCTGTCGCCGGGAGGTGCCGACGGCGAGGTCCTGCCTGGCTGCCCAGGTCTGGCCCTGATCCTGAACCACTTGCCCTTCATCCAGCTTCTGCATCTGAGCTCTCCTCTGATCCTGCAAAGTTGAGCACGTTGGCTCTTTGCGTGGCCGGAGCCCTGGGTAAGACTTAGAATTCAGGTGGAAAATTTCTGGCCTGTTTTTCCTTCTCTGTGGGGTTTTCCTGCTGTGTCCAAAGACTGTCTCCAGCTAGAACACTGCCATTTATATAGAGAAATTAAAATAAAATGAGGAAAAGGTGACTGGGAATTGGCTGCCGAGAGACACAAAGTTAGTCATTAAAAATCAGACAAGGGGAATTGAAAACAAGGGGAATATCCCTAGAAAGCAAGTTATGAGGGTAAACCTCTTTCAAAGGCATCGGATGGAATGGGATAGCTATTTTTTCCCCCTCTTAATCTGTTACCAGACTATAAAGAGGATTCTATTTTAATAAGCACTACCGTAGCGGGACATTGCAAATGAATTGCTCGAATGCCTATAATTAGAAGTGATACTGTGAATACAGCCCTAGCATCACTCCTAAATACTACATGCTTTATTTCAAGTCTTGTGTCTTTAAGGATCCCAAAGCATCTCCAAAACCGTCAACATTTGCCAGCGCTAAAGGCAAGGACAAGGGTACAGCAAAATGTGCAGAGCAAAGGAGAAATGCTTACCAACCTCTGAAGCAAACCTTCAGTCTGCTGAGGAGAACCACAGGATGTTTAATCTCTTGATTAGCAGATAGCAGCGTAGTCTTGGATAAATATTTTTGGAAACACCTAAGTAACTTAAAAATCCAAAATCCTGTTGACTCCCAACGCAATGTAAGCTTCAAAGACATAAAGCTTTGCTGGAAATACGGAATTCATAAGCCACACTCTTTGAAAAGATTACTCATCATCTCAGAGGATCTTTTGTCGACAGACAAAAATGTGTTTTCGCAGCAGGCAGAGCTGGGGGGACGTGGACCAGCTCTGATCCAAACGCGGAGGGGGGGCAGATCCAAGCAGCCCGAAGCCTGAGCCAAGAAACTCAGCCTCTTGCCAGGTTTATTGGCTTGGGTTCAGCACATGCACAAATGTAAAGGGGCTTTTGGATCAGGGCTGTCTGCATCCTACCAGTCCGTCTGGAAGAGGTTGGTCTGTCTGCGAAGAGCACACTGGTGAACCCAAAATTGCTGTGGCGGCAAATAACTGGTGCTCTGCTGCCTGCTGGCAGGAGGATGAGGATAAGCACCCGACTGGTTAGGGTTAGAAACTCTAGTTTTAAGAAGCCCTTTCCAAACTGTTACTTAGCTCCCTAATTTATTAATTGGCATTTTAGCATGTCTAGGATAGCTCTGCTTGACACTGACATTTTCCAACAGTTCCCCTAATAAAACCCAATTGGAATAGTTAATAATGTTGCCGAGCAATAATTGTACAGAATAAGGTGCTGTCAGCTGGGCGTATGTCAGGTGGCAGGGTGGGACCAGGGGAGGTTAAATTTGGGGAGGAAACAGATGAAGAGTTGCGGGCTCTCCATCTGCAACCTGCACTGCAAACCAAGCTCCTGACGCTTTGGCAGTAAACAATTGCCAACAAAAAACCTACCCACCATGAGCAGAGGCACAGCTGGAGAATAACAATCTCTTTGGGGCTACCTACTGGCTCAAGGAACAGCTCTGTTCGGTGAATCTGAGGGCTTCGACCCTGTTCATGATCCATGTGGATAAAAATGTGATGCGACATAAAGCAACTTGCTGCTTCATCAGTTTGCTAAAAACAAACCAACACACAAAGAAACCAACTCTAGCCAATTTTGCATTAAAATGTAGGCAAGTATGTGAAGGAGCATTGCTATGGTTTACCTGAGTCTAGAAGATCCTCTGGACTACGATGATTAAAGCCCACTGTTGATATTAGTGAGTCAAATACAAAGGAATATTACAAACTTCCACATCTGGCTACCTTTGAGAACTCTGTCTAAAGAGTCATAAGGTCTTCCAGCATTAAGAGTTTGCTATTTCATTTGCTTGTGGGCAGCTGAATGCTGGGGGCCGAGCTTTAAGAAAAAAACACAACAGCATGGAAATTCTTACAACAAAATTATACAGTGTCTTGCTAACAGCCGTCACTGATACTCAGTGAACCGTGAGATAGGTATGCACAGCTCTAAGAAAGGTAAGTTGCAGTATGTATATGCAGTATAAGCAGTAAATTGTATTTTAGTTCTCATAATATTTAGGCAATGTACCTCTGGCAAGATCCTATTTCAAGTCATAATTGCAACATGTCATGGTTCCTTTTTAATGCCTAGCAGCAGCAATAGATAAACTATGCCTCTGGGATGCAAGTAAGACAAAATAACAATCCCAGCATTATTGAGTACTATATATTTGGACAGGAGAAAATATTCAGTCATCCATATTCTACACAAAATCGTATTATTTAAAATGTATAAATGGGAGAAAACTGATCTGAAACCTCCGGTAGAGAATTGGCAGTGACTTAAAAATGGTTATTAACTAAATCTGAACCTCCCCCCCCCCAAACTGGCAGCTAAACGAGGGTGGTCATTTCTCACTGAACTGGGTACCTCTCCCACTCGAACTGGGGATGCTTGTCGCTTCTGAACATCTTTGAAATCTTTGGCATTATCAAGCTAACGGGACTGGCTAAGTGAGGAGCATTCAAAGGGCATAACTGAGTGGCACAATTCCAAAACAGCAATTAAAAGGCGGAATGCTTGAAAAAGAACAATAAAAGAGGTTAATTTGTATCAGGGTCTGGCACTCCGCACAGGAAATACTGTAATTCCGTAACGTACTCTCCCTTCATCCATCTCTCTGTATGATGACCGCATGTTTATAATCTAGCACTCCTTCACATATAGCACTTGACAGAAAATGACTCAGTTCTATTGAAGAAGAACTTACAGTGCTATTTGTAAAGTAAGCAGGAGCCTGGATAAACACACGGGGAACAAAGTAAAATAGGTAGAGAAAAGAGAACCCCAAACCTCATGCCTCTCGACAAGTATATGATTATACATTGTTCCTTGGCAGGAGGGCACAGAGATGCTCAAGAGTTAAGAAGAGACATTAAAAATCCTAAATTTCTACCTGGGGCAGTGTCTACCAGTTTTCTAAAGAAAGACTCTTGCACCGTCATTGAAAAGCTAATTTAGCAGGTACCTTTTTAGCAGAAGGAAAGTTATAACATTTCAGCAAGAAGAGGCAAAAAGAGAATGAGAACAAAGATGTTCAGACGACAGGATGCCACAAGAAGGGGGAGAAAGAGGGGCTGGACACTCTGCCAGGCTAAATCGGGAGCTGCTTCAACGCTTTCCCTGCATTTGACCCGCAGCATGCAACAACTGGCAAAAACGCCCCCAGATTTGAAGGGAAATCTAGCTAAAGTCTTTCTCGGCTGGGCCATCCATCCTGCAGGCAGCTTGCCCTGGGGCTTGCTATTTTGAGAGATTAGAGAGGCCACATATCATTAATATTATAATAAATCCCGATATAAAGAAAGTCACCATCTCAAATGTTGATGTGGTCTCCAGCACCTCTGTGTGTCCCTCGAAACAGCCAAAACAACCACCCTGAAAGAAAAAATAGGAGCCAAAGACCAAGAAAGAGCCACCTTCCACTCTAAAATTTTAAAGGTATAATGTACTGATATACTTTGGGAGTTGAGACAAATAACTAAAGGAAACACTACCCGGGAATAGAAGAGAGAGGACAAAATATCTTGTCATTTAACTGATCAAAATATGCTGAAGAAGTGAGAGACTTTAGGGCAAGGCAGAAAACAGCAAGAAGCTCTTCACAGCACTGGAGTCGTCTACTGAAAAAAATCCTTTTGTTCTGAAGTCAGAAATGTGATCAGCCTCGCCGACATATGGGCAGTTGTGCACTTACCCTGTTTATTTTACTACTCCTGTGCATCCTGCCTTGCCATCTGTTGGTAAGAATTTGGATGCTGAACCATAAGTCTGCAACATAATAAATACCAGTAAACAGAAAGCGAAAATGAAGGTAAGCACAAAGTAAGGTTTGGATGCAGGACGAGTTTTTCAGTTTGATAGTATGATTTATTTCCTGAGATGAGTCTTGGCTCAGAAAAGAGGGACCAGCAGGAAAAGGTCCAACTGAAGGGACAGATCTACGATCCCTTCTCTTATATTGGCTTCATATTGGCAAAATTCCACCGCCTTCCTAGAAAGCAGTTTAAATTTACGTAGGTGGAGAATCAGACTCAATCCTGTCCCTCAAGGAAGACATGCTTAAACACAAAATATTGTACGTATAAAACATAAGTTGCAAGCAAAATGCTTCAAACCCAGTTGAAGTAGGGTTCCTACACCTGCTCTGAGCTAGGCATCCCTATTGCTGTGTCCCAGTTTCTCCACGTCTTCTTTTCCCTTTCATTGGTACGAGAGGAAAGTGGGTGGGAAAGAAGTCAGGGGCAGAAAGATAAAGTAACTGGCCCCAAATCAGGCAGCAAACCTAGCGAAGCCCAGACCAACAAGCCCATCCTCCTCCTCCTCCTCCCTCTCTGTTTCCAATTTGGGGATGCAGAAATCACTGCGCAGCTCTTTGACACACAAACCACACAGACACCAACTAAATATCTGGATGCTGAGAGGTATTAATAACAGACTTCAAATTACACTCTGTACCTAAGTACTCCTACTGCCGCCGAAGAATTAAAGATGAGATGGAAGCACTAGCCGCTCTT
>NW_009260266.1:582862-589044 GCF_000687185.1 Egretta garzetta | reverse complement strand
CGCTCTTCCTAATATTTTCTCTTTTTTTCTCTGGGTCTATAAAGATACACAAGGCTACAGAAGGGAGATATCAGATAAACACTCCTTATCCCCCAGCTTTTTAAGGGGGTTCATGTGTTTTGCACCTGGCAAGGCTCTTGGGTTGGACAGCATGATCTGGGCAGAAGTAACGCAGAGTGACCCAGCAAATGGCCCAGGATCCACCACAGAAATAATTACTGTGTCGAAATTTTACGGGATCAAAAAAAAATACATTGTCACATTTGCCTGTTTTACCAGTTGACACTGGCGAGGGTTAGTAGAGCTGCCAGAAGGCAGGGTGAGCCTCAAGGAGGTGCAACGGCTCTGAGCTCCTGCCAGGATCTAAAACCAGTAATAAAACCCATGGCAGACGGTCAGTTAAAGGTAATGGAAGCTGGAAGAAGCCCAAAGATTACATTGCAAAGGTGCTTGAGAACCCCAAAATGACTTATTATGGCTGTGACAGATATTACCACAAACGCCATCTGTCAACCACCTACAATATGCAGTACGCTTATATACGGAATAAAAAAGTAGCTATAGCACAACACAGCCACAGGCTTCCTGTTTGTATAACCCAATGCATCCTTGACTCTTTCCACAGAACATTTGTGAAACCTAGGTAAGATTAATATTATCCACATTGCATCTTGTGTAGATGAAGCAGCTTTACAGCTGGATTACAAATGTGCTTTCATTGGTTTACAGCCTTCGGGGGGTCTCTCTAATACACAGAAAGTCCTTGGGTTCGAAGTTTTGCATTGGGATATCTGACATGCTGAGAGCCATGGAGAAAAAAACCAAAACCCTCGTGTAGCCTGATAGCTCCCTACTGGCTATATAGTAGATTGAGTTCAAGAAAGCAAATTAATTCATTAAAGCGACATATACTCAGTCAATTAGCTTCAGATCCCCGTTCCATACAGTGTCTCAGGAAGAATGGATGTTTTGTTACATCAATACGGTCATTTGAGAGCCTCCGTTACAAATGTTCAGAGAGGTGCATTTAGGAGATGTGTGGGTTTTTTTATTTGAGAAAAGAATAGATAATGCCTTAACCCATCTTCTGCTGACAGTTCCTCCGGCACAAAATTTCTCAGCATTTTAAAATCTGTTATACTAGGGACAGTATTTCGAAGAGACTGAACTCTGCATCCCTAAAGATTGCTCCAAATTCAGAAACTCTGTCTAGCAAATGGAATGCTCTTGAAAAAAACCGACCTCAAAAGGCTGTCAAAAATCACTCCATCAATTGCTGACAAAACTGCGCTGCTTCAAACACCATTGCAAAGATGACGTTAGAGCTCCGAGAATCGCTTTTAAAAACGACGAGTGCAGCAGAGGCACTTTCTCAACAGCACGTGTTTTACGAAGGAGACAGAGATGGTATGGGCAGGATGGATGGAAAGAGAGAATGAAAATATGGGCTGAATCTCAGAAAAGTCCTTCTTGAAAGTGTTTACATTCATTCTGAAAGATTCGTGGATGACAGTTCACACTCTTCACGACCTATAATCATGTACAAAATACCTATATATTGCCCAAGAACTAGCGTAGACAGGGTGAGTTTTTCACAGCAGACCCCCATTTCCGTATCGCCCACCTGCAGCCACCTGCTTTCCTAGTGTGAATACAGGCTCTCACGCCTGTAAAAACTGAGAGGACCAACCATCCCTTAACGTGCCTGTGGATATAACCTCCAAGGCAAGTCATGTCTGATATTGTAGTGGTGTAACGTTTGCTCTTCGACAAACAAAACTTTGGCGATAGCATTTGAATATAAAGTCTGCATTGTATTTAGTTTATTACAAACAGTGGTGGTGCTAGGACTTCATAGCATCGCTTTGAGAATACTAAAGAACATCCATTCTTTTTGGATGAGCTATGAATTTGCAGTATTGATGGATGGCAGCCTTCCTTTATTTGCTTGCCTCAAACATTTGTATAAGCATTTTTATTTTGTTTTCGGGAGTATCCATGGAAGCAGCACATGCGCGTCCTGCAGTTCCCATGTTTGTGCGCATTCATCCAAGCCAGAAGACTTGCAAATAATTGTGCAAATGTGCATTTGTGCAAGTTTTCAAGTCATAAATGATTTACTCGATCCTTCCTCCCAATTACAAAATGTTCCAGCCACCCAGTCAGGAAGGACGAATGGTTCCACGTGAATTAAATAACCAATTGCACCACTTGAAAAGTAAATGGCAAACAGGGAATACTGAAAGCAGTAGACACAATGGGTTCAAAGACATTCATATGCTGAAGTGTTTAATAAAATACTCTTTGAATAAATTTAAATTACAAGTACCTTACTTGATTTCCTATCTTGATGTCACAGGGCCTGTAGAGCTCTCTGTTGTGAGCCGTCCTATTAACTTCAGCACGATCGTTCACCGAGATAAGCAGTTGTGGTGGATAAAGTGGTGTTTTTAAATTTTTTTTTTTTAATTCTAGGCAAATATTTTAATAGCAGATCCTCCTTGTGCCTAAGACTGTGCAAGGCTTATGTAGTTGTGCTGCACATAGGAATAGGGGCTGCTGGAAAATGACGGTGGTTTCATCTTTCTTTCTCAGGTTAGCTTGACCACGAAAGGATTATTCATAAGACACAGCATTTGCTGTGTTTGCAAGATTCTGGTCTTCACCATCATGACAGGGACCCACAACTTGTGACAACTACTGTAGCTCGAGTGTGGACATGGGACATAACAGCAGTCCCTTGAAATGGGGCTGATTTGCTCTTAATTCGTAGGTTGGGGTGCGGAGTTGAGGTGTGGCCAGGATGGCTGCACGGGGGCGTCATCAGAAACTTCTTACTCCAGTGACTGTTTAACTTGAGCCATCAGAACTGCAGTTATTGCAGATGCCGTGGCCCTGGAAAACCAAAAACCAGGAGGCCCTGGGCCATTTTACTGCAGAGGCTCAGTCGAATAGCATCCCCTTCTGCTATATGTACATTCATGCTAAGAATGATTTGAAACAGTTTCCTACCTAAGGCAATTACCTTGGATGTAAGTTTTAAAAATCCACGCAGAAATACTGCTATTATTTAAAATCCACTCAATGAGCCTCCTACCTCCACCTTTGACAAACACGCTAAAAGAACAAAATTGGGATTATACCGGCAAGAGTTTGACTGATGTATCATTAACGCTACTTCTTGAGTGACTAAGCTCCATTGTAGTACCGACTACGAGTACTGAAACATGATTTCATCCCCAAGACAACCACAGCTCCAAACAAAGATAATATGCTGGATCCCTAAACGGTATCACTCCAGTTATCATTACAATGTTAATTTGTTGTAAAATGCTGTCCCGAAGAAGAAAAACAGGAAAACATTGAGGAACACCTAATAATTTGGTTAGAAGGTTATTCTTTTCCAGTCTGTTTCAGCAATTTTGTTTGGAATCTTGGAATTTGGGTTACTGAACAGGTGACTGCTCAAAATCCAGCATACAGGTTGTTTTATGGATATCGTTGGGAAACATTTTAGTGGAAAATTTTGGTTGACCTGAAATTTACTCCGCAAAATGCCTTATTCATGTCCAAAGCGACTCGAGAGGCTGTTCAAGGTATTTTCAGCTTTTGCACATCTGCATCTTAGATTTGTCTGTTTGAGATAAGGGTGAAATGGTCCTAAAGGGCATTAAAATAAATTAGGTAGGTTTTTACAATTATTACTCCAAACTACAAAAAGTTTTAAAGCCAGGTTGGAAGCCAGACCATTTAGTCGCATACAAAAATCGATAACTGAAATTATTTTCTTGCTGTGTATCGCCTCAGAGTTGCAACTATTATGTTGATTTTACTAAAAGACCCATCCACTCCGAATGCTCGGAAACAATCAAGGGGGTGTTGTTTTAAATCACCTTCTATAAATGGTTTTATGATTTTAAGAAAGAAAGGAACCTTTCCATGTTGAAATCAAAGCCCCATGATATGGCTTAAAACATGAATAATTTAATGTATCTATAGATTCTGTCTTACAAAGACAGAACATACTGAAAATGTAGGAGAGAATGTAGTCTCTGTTCCTCAGATCTGTGAACAGATGACAGTTTTCTCAAATTGTCCATTCTTAGCACATATTTGACAACTGTAATTTTTGTAACTTTGTAATTTGATTATGAGCATTTGCATTTTGAGCAGAAGAACTCAATTGCCGTTGGATAGCTGGGCGACATGAAATGCTTTTTTGTCCCCCAAATTGATGAGGATTCAAGGTTCACTTGCACACAACTGCTGGGTGCAATTTTTCAGCAAATACCCTTGCAAATAAAATGTGCTCAGGAAGGCACAGGCGCTGCCCCGGTGATGCAATGAGACTGGAGATCAGCCAGCATTCCCGGGCACGGTCTGCGACGCTGCCCATTTCTCATGATTTCACTGGCTTATTTTTTTGACAAAGTTCTCACTTAAGCCTAGTTTAAATCAAGGGGAAAATTCCACCAGTTTCAGTCAAAGCTCCACTTCATTTCTATGAATGAGATTCCTGGAAGACCATGCAGAAATCCTGACTTCGGGAAACTCAGGGATTTTTCTCAGAGAGGACAGGCCCAGCCTAGCAGAGCAGGCTCAGCAACTCCCGCAAGATGCAAACTTATTTTCCATGGAAAAGAGAGACTGAAGACACTAGAGCAAGCTCGGCGAAGATCACAAGATTCAGTTCAAGTGGAGGATGCTCAGCATCTCTCATACAAACTCAGGAGCTCTCAGACGCAAGCCCTCATTTTCCAGGTGTCGTAAAAGCCCATACCGAGAGTTAGTTTTCCTTGAGGAGTTATAAAGCCAAGCATTGTTATTACCCGCAAACCTTTGCATTTCAGTAATTCTTTCTTTCTTTATGGTCTAAGAATACCTACAGCTATTCTATATATGTATACTATTACTAGGTAGCAAGTCTGGTATTTTATGAGAAAAATGATGTTACGCTGCAGCCTCAAATTGCTCACAAAAGAAGATGAGAACAGACGTCAGGATGAGGCGCTTCTACCATGCCACAGCCTCTTCTGGGGAGAAAAAACCCCCTCCAAATACAGCTGCTAGACTCTGAACTATAGCTGGGCTCGTCTGGGCTGAGCTGTCTGTCAGTTAGAATAAACCAGGAAACCAGGTCTGTAAAGTTCGTGTGTGCTAAGTTGTGCTGATGGAATTAGGTGCGCTGAAGCCAATATGCCAAGTGCATTACTGGGGGAAGAAAGCCTCCAGCGTCCCCCCACCCCCACGAGACACCGAGCAACTCAGCAAAGCCAACAGCTTTCCTCTACGCTCTCCCTTTTACCCAGCACCACCGAGGCTCCGTTAGCTGTTCGCAGGGTGGGAATGGACCCAGCAGGTGAGGGGGTTCAGGGCCACCGCGGCCCTGGCCCCCGCTGCCAGCGCCTGCCCGCGGCGCATGTCCCTTTTCTGGGGATGTGCTGATTTCCCACGGTCCGAGCTCCACACACTCGGCTGACAGATGTTGTTTCCCATCTGGGCTTTCCGATCTGCTACGCCAAATCCTCTAAACACCCATGTGTTTCTTTGTCCCGGTAGTTACCCGCCGCGCCTTCTCTACAACTCCATTTTCAGGGAGAGAGCCACATGCTTGGCCTCTGTGGGGAATGGGGTGTCCTGCTACCCATCCCAGCCACTAAAACACGTATCTCTTTCTTGGTTAATATTATTCAGCCTGACCCTTGGGCTGTATTTGGTAACCCCGAGTCCACACTGAAGCATCTGAACAGTAGCAACAACGTCTTCAGCCACGTTCCTGGTGCCTCTCTCTGGGGGTAGACAGGGAGGAACTTGGGTTTCTGCTGTCCTGCCCGAGAGCTGTGGCGGAGCCCCAAAGCCCCTGAGGCCAAAGCCCCGCGGGGTCCCCATCCCTGAAGCCTGGAGGACTCAGATGCGCCCCCAAAAGCCCCGAACCCGCCAGGAGCCCCCCCAAAGCCCTGAAGCCCCGAGGAGGGGGGCGCGGAGCGAGGTCGCCCCCCTGGGCTGAGCTCCCCCGGGCAGAGCTCCGCATCCCGCCGCCCGGTTCCCATGGCAATCTCGGAGATGCCGGTTGCCACGGTAACGCCATCCTCCTCCTCGGCCGTGTCCGAGGCAGCGGCGCGGCTCGGGCTGGGGTTGGGGCTGGGGCTGGGCTCAGCCCGGCGGCTCCGGGGGCGCAGCCG
>NW_009260266.1:563445-582440 GCF_000687185.1 Egretta garzetta | reverse complement strand
AGCGGCGGGGGCGGAGGTGCGAGCGTCTGGGGTCCGGCTCCCCACCCCGCGCACGCCACAGCCCGGCCAGAATTTGGCCCCTCGGGAAGGTGCTGCCCACCTGAGGGGTGCGGAGCTCGGCACCTCCACTGCTGTCCCTCGGGCGGGTTACGCACACCTTCCTTCTGCCGCACAGAAACCCCCCTAGAAATGGTGCCAAACAGTGGGGAAAAAGTGTTGCAGTCCCAAGGAGGGTGCCCACATCGCTGGGGAGCCACAGCAGAGCGAACGGGGCGGGGGGGTTTGGCCATGGTTTCCTCCTGCAGCCTCACTCCTCAATTACTTACGCAAGGAGGTTGTAGGCAAGTATTTGGGTTGCTGGTTTTCTCCTGTTTGGAAGGGGCTGGAGAGAATCCGGCACCCGAAAATATTTTCCTTTGGAGAACCAAGGGGAGAAATATCGACACCATTTTTTATCGTGTTACCCTGCCTTCCACCCCTGACTCTCATCACTGCGAGTTGACACGTCGGTCCTGCCTCCACCTCATCCGAGTGACAAGGCAGATGAATGGGAAGCCTTCCTGATCAGCTAATGCATTTGTGTGGAGGGAACGTGGCAGCACACCAGTTTTATGTATATGAATTAGGGAGTGGGAGGACAAGAGCTACAAACCTCGAGAAATACAGCGCTCTTCCCGAGCGGTGCGTGGATGGCTGCAGGTGCTCGTGTGACTCCGCTGCTCAGCATACCAGCGCAGAGACGCTTGTCAGCTGCTCATCCTTTTCACAAAAACTGGGAAAGAAAATAGCAAATACAAGTTAAAAGCCGGTCTTTATTTCACAGAGACCTCGGCGAATTGCTCAGACTGAAGCCTATGAAGAGTAGAAGAGCTCCAAAGTTAGATGCTTGGCTTAAGCATGCAAATTATGCTTTTCGGTTGTAGTTTGTAGGTCTATCAGTGCCTTTGCAAAAATCACCTTCTAAATGAATGTCTCCATTAGGGAGAGAAGAATGAAGTCAGGTAAACTCAAAAGCAGAGTGAAGCTTCCTTCGGAAAAACTGGATCGAGCATTTAAGTTTAATGAGGTTCAACAAACTTCTCATTTAAAATATATGTTTGTACCTCTGGGCTTTGGGGGTTTGGACAGAGTGGGAAAATGAGATACTGAAACAGCAGGAGAGAAGCTATTTCCATAGCTTTTTAAACCTATCGAGCCTTAATTAATATTATTTATTTGTATTGCTGTATTGCCTGAGAGAGCTGCTTACGGCTGGCTCTCCACAGCACGGAGCAGGGGAAGGCTGGGTGGGCTGTGAGCAGGGCAGGTTCCCGCTCAGCACAGAAATATCCTCCTAAAGTGCTCCCAGGCCAGACCTGCAGCAAGAGAGGGGGTGACCGGCAGTCGGTCTGGTGGGTTCTCAGCAGCCTCCACCAGCAGAAAGGGGACACACAACTGCAGGGTTTTCCATGGGCTGGGAGCCGCAGCCCTGCGGCAGCCCTCCCGTGCAGCCCTATTGATTCTGTAAAGTAACAGGACATTAACAGAATTTGTTAATAAAAATCTCTTGCTCCTCTTCCTCCCCCTGCATTTTTGCAAAGAAAACATCTGCTTCTGTTTCTGCTGCCCTGTGAGAAATAACTCGGGCTCCTAAAGGGTTACAGAGAAGCATCCAAGGCAGACAATCATTTTCTGCCCAAGCTATCTCCTTTAGTTTAAAAATGTTCTCTATTCTTTTGAAATGCATGAAGTAGATTGTGGGAGAGCTAATATTATATTCCACTACTGAAAGCTGGTGGAGTATTTTACATTGATGTCTGGCTCTAGTGATTTTCTAAGGATTTTGAATTCATTAAATCCAACCATTGAATAATCTCCATTCGTGGCGGAAGGAAGGCAAAAGTGCTTATGCTCCTCAATAGCAAAAACGCGTGTAGTCTTTTCTTAAATGCGAAAGCTATCTGACCCACTGTATGTCGTAAAGGTTGCCCACCATGTAACCTTTGATTTGCAGACTTTGCTTATAATACAGCCTTATAATGCTGCCGTTGAATGTAGCAGGGAGGCAGCCTTGGCAGGGTGTTTTGCGATGCAGCAGCATCCTCCGTTCTCAAGCAGAATTAGGACCCGATTGTACCAAGCTCAGACTGAAGCTCCCGACAACGGGAAGTAAACTTGAAAGAGAATTGTTTTGGTTCCTTGATGTTGATGTTCAAAGCTTTAAATGAAATCTGGGGCCTGATCATTTTATTTCTGAACTGAATAACAGTTACTTTGGAGATGAAACTTTGGCTTTAACTGAATTCAGTGAGAGCTGTCACTAATAAAATCCTGCCCCAGAGACACCACCGGTATCAGAAGAAAACTGCAAGATGTTACCATTTGGCATTACTGCTTCTGCTGCTAAGTGTCAAACACATTGACTTTTAATAGATTAGGCTTTTTTTTTTTTTTTAAATCTATCATCTAGAAAAATAACACTAGAATTTCACTAAAAGAAACTTTCAAAAATTGCTCAAGAAAAACTCAAGAGAGTTCTTTCTCAGACTGAAAATAATCTCTTCAGTTAAATAGAGCTTTTGATGTAGATACAACCTAACCATCATCAAAGCCTGGAACAGATATTTCATCTTCCCTTGTCCTTTCTCAGCTTTTAACTCTATGCTTGTGAGAATGGATTTTAGCAACTAGGAATGTCCTAAAGCTATAAGGACATCTGTATAATTGACTATTGTCATCTCCTATGGGTCTTGGTATCTTTCCTATCTAATTTGATGCTGATATCAGGAAAAAAAAAATCCTTAATAATTTCCTTTAGATTATGGTGCGTATGAAGAACTGGAGAAATGTTCCACACATTTTGTGCAGCGTCAGATAATCTGCTTTTATATACAGGGCAGTGGTGGGATTCGACTCAACTCAGCAGATTAGCAGCAGAGCTCCACAAGCGCAGAGCTCTCCAGCCTGAGAAAAGAACCTTGCAAGAATATGGGACGTGGAAGAAGGTAGCAGTTATGCCACAGGTGTATTTAAGGAGGAGTAATATTAAAGTTTTCCATGGAACTATGCTTTCATATACCTTGGATCAGACATTGCAGGTTAGTGTGATACCTACTGAATTACATTAGGAGACCTTTGCAGACCTGGATCCAAATGACTTGCCAAGCTTATAAATTCCATGGCAAAACAAAGGCTGAATTCACTTCTCCTGACCCACCAACCCACCTATCTTCCATTATCATTCACCATATATTGCAAGGACATAGGTCTTTCACCTCTGAGGAGCCCCCTCTCCATGTGGAGGGTCTGCTTCCTCCAGCAGGGGAAGGTTGGCAAAGAAGTCACCCTCACATTTCAGAGAGCTGAGTCTAGAAAAAGGGGAACTTGAATTTTGTTTGAGGAGTTATAGGGCTGAATTTCTTTTTTAGTCCTATAAAAGGTCATCTGAAGGCAGCATGAATAGGTTCAGGCTGTCCTTCAGAGCTGAAGAAACGGTCATCTTAAAGGAAAAATATTGTCGTTCCCTTGCCACTTGAGAGACAACAGCTTGGCCTCGATTCTATTATTCCTTTTAATATATTAAATATTCTTTGGCTTAGTCATGGGAAGCAAAGCAACACAACTGCTTTCTAATAAATAAAATGTGCTCAGAAGCAACTCTGAAGCTTTCCAGATAACTGCATTTTGAGTTTGCCAGGAAGCCAGATGCTGCTATTGGAAAAGTAGCTGCTACGGTTTGTCATCTGAGCCTAGAAATTGGTACCCAAGAATGATATGATGAGACAGACTCGATGATAGCACTGCTCTTTCTATAAATAATTTGAAGAAAACATTTTTTCATTTCAAAAAAAAGTCTCTTTTGCTAGAGACTTGCACAGCAAACCAGAAAATTAAAAAGGATGGGCATGCTGTGTTTGAATGGGGCCATCAAAAGAACACGATGTACACGATTTATAGAAGACTGTATAGCAGCTCTCACATTTCACACTACATAGGCTGTATTTTTCCCATAATACCAATAGTTACGAAACTCATTATCGTTCTGACAATGGCAAAATGGAATATTACTCCTTTACTTGCTTGATCATGTCAAATGTCAAAGCAAATTATGAATGCTTGTCCTTCAAATACTCATCCCTCCTGGTAAGATATTAAATATCAATAGCGTTCACATTCAGCTACAGAATGAACTAATATTGCACACCTCCCACAGATCTAAAGTTCACTGTGCCCGTTACCTGCCACGTGATTTCATCTCTCAAGTCCTACTCTTGTCCGTGTCCGAATACCTGGGCAATTCACTGCAGTGCTAAATGCCACGTTGAAGATTATCTGGAGCATGAGTTAAAACCGTGAGTGGGGTTAGTCAGGAGTTTAAAGTGTTAAAATGGGAAGTGGGAGAAAGAACAAGGGGTTAATAGGACTAGAGCCTTGATTTCGCATCACAGTTCAACGGGTTAGCGAGGCAGTGTCCCAGTGAGCTGCTATGGGGTGTTTTGCAGTGAAAAAACTCTTCATCTTTTTGACAGTGGAGAAACGGGTGTGCTGACCGAGGCCTCATCCAGACAAGGCACTGCTGGAATGAGCTGCGTTTGTTCTCAGGGCAGCATCCAGAGGGAAATACAAATTCTCTTTGGGAATACAGTGGGGAATACAGAGCAATTGGGGGGGGAGGAAGGAGAAAAAAAAAAAAAAAAAAGCCTGTGAGGTTTTCTCATTCCACCCATTATCAGTCAGTTCTAAGGAATAATTATGCACCTGTAAACAGCCCAGCAACAGGCTAGTTACGCTGTACGAGCAAACAGCCACACTGCTACTCCACACACCGTACACGAACTTCAGACAGACTAAAAGATGAAACAGGGTGTCACCGTGAGGGATTGCGCTGCTGAGGGCTCTCTCCAAGCCCACGCGTGCGCGCGTGCATCCTGCTGATCGCTGCCAGGGCTCCCAAGCACCGACTCCTCATCGCTCCACACACAAAGCAACATTGGTCTCTTTAGTGTCCTTTAAAAGAAAAAAAAAAAAAAAAAAAAGAATTCCTGTTTCGAACAAATGCTCCTTCTCGGAGCTCAGGGAGAAGGTGCTGTAGCGCGGCGATGCTCGCTGAAGTCACATGAAGTGTAAAATGAGGCAATCTGTCGGGAAGGTTATTGCCTCTGAGATACTGCATCCCCCGCACGCCCAGAGGATGGAAGAGAATTACCCCTGGCTGGTGGCAGGGAAATTGCTCGCCGCGTTCCGATTGCATTTTAACCTGCAAAGAAGGGCTTCGGTGGGAACATGTTCGGAGGTGGAGTGAGTGAAACAGGTTTTTAGGATAAGCCTTAAATACTTAAATCAATCATGATAACTTGCTGCACTGAATTTATCTCCTAAGCTGCCTAAAGTAAATTCCTCAGATCTGTCTGAATAATTCTGAGCTGATAATGCAGCATTCGGCAGGAAGGCTGTTCCCCAGTGAAAGGATTTTCTCATTCACATTTCAGCCGATTATTCACCGGTGAGATGGTCTTCTGGGAGCACACCCCGGCAGCTTGCTTGGAAAAGTTTTATAAACATTCGGTTTGCTAAGAAAGGGAATCGGAAGGTAAAATTAAAGCTAGCCATTACTTCTGAGAGGCCAGTGATAGAACGAGCATCCAAACCAAGGTTTATCTGATCTTCCCTGTGCTCCGATTCTTTTTCTTTCTACGCAGGAGACCAGGAAACCCTTTTAGATCAGCCTGCTGCGACAGCTGGAACCGCAGCCTCCGGTGCTCAGCACAAGTTGCCAAAAGCACGCTCTTGATCAGGTGTTTGTAACGCTTAGGGATCCAAAGAGCTGTTTTTCCATAGAATCGCGCCCGAGAGATGGGTATTGAACCAAATGATCAAAGCTTTACGGTGAGACCCCTAACTCCACTGGACTGAGATTAGCTAAACTGAGAGGCTTTAAGCCTGTCTCTGCCAAGGATGCCCCATGTCATTGCTCTTCTCCCCGTTCAATGCGTTTAGGTGTTCAGGTAGAGACACCAACGAGCGAGGGGGAGGGGGCAGGTGAGAAACAGGGAAACCCAGAGGGAAGATTTGCCATTTTCTGCTTGTTGAGCAGAGCAGAACTTTAAACCCACTCCCCGTTCACGAGCTGGCTGAGGTGGAAGAGCCCGTGCACCTCTTTCCCATCTGGCAACCGTGTACGCGGAGTGGCAGAAAGCCCTTCCCACAGACTGTGATGTGATAGCAGCAGGGAGAAGGAGAGGAAGAAAAGCAGTAGCAATAATAACAAACCACCCTGACATAGTGTTTTAAATGAGCTGTAAATACGGCCAGCAGAATGCCATAAAACCTCGCCATACACCTTCTAGCGGAACCGTAATTTGTGCTATGACTTTTTAAAGCTACACCAGTGTCTCAGTGAAGTATTTTGTTTGGGCTGAGTAAATGGCAAATGGTGTATTTATTGATTTTTATCTCTTCACACCTCAGATGCTGCCTGTCTGCTCAAGGCCAGGTCACAGCACACTTACTTATTCTGCAAACCATGGCTAAACCATAAACTCTTGGTGACAAAGACAGTATCTTTAACCACCATAAGGTCCCAAGGGTTTCCCTTTTCCCCACTGCTTTTTCCAAAGAGACCCAGTGGTGACCCTGGTGTAACATAGAGGAAAAGCTGGTAGGACCACTAACGCCTTACATCCTATTAATGCCACGGATAAAACTGAACTTGGTACAGTTTAAGCTGAAGTTTCTACACTCAATGTGGTGATTAAGTACATCGAGCTGGTAACATCTGCAGGTTACGTTTAAATGCTTCTCCCATGGTGGTGTGGATTTTTTTTTTTGGTGGTGGGGGAATAGCTCTACAATAGACATTTAGCAGCAAACTGTAAATGCAGAAAATTTTGTAACAGGGCTTTTGGGATCAGCCAGCCTACTGCAAATGTTAACCAAATCAAAAGCAACGCAAAAGAAAAACCTCAAAGCCCTTGTACTTGAAATTGTCAAAAAGTAAGTCAGAAACACCCTGAAAGAATAAGATCACAAACCAACTTGACCTCCTCTGTTCGCCCACCAAGAAACTCTTCTCAGAAGGATGATTAGAAGGACATGGAAGATATTAGCAAGATTCTGGATAGTCTGGTGGGACTTTGCAGTCATTCAGTGGTCTTTGTGCTGAGGTGGGCAGTACCAGTGCCACCTGCATCCCTGCCACGGTGGACGGGGTTTGCCGAGGAACCCAGCCAAATGCTTCCCTTATCCCATGAGCTGATGACTTCTCATCAGTTTGGGAAGCACAGGAGTAGCTAGGGGTTATCTGAGGAGACAGAGGACACCAGAGACTCATCCCCATGGTGGAGCGAGCAAACCCAGGTGCTTCCAGGCCCTGAGCTCCTGCTTTAGTTTCCCCTTCCAGGGTATGTGCAAGGGCAATGCTAGGCTGTACCCACCAAAGCTCACGGCACCTGGTCGGTGCTGCACTGGCCCAACGCTGCTCGCCAGGGCTGTTAAAGAGCATCCAGGAAAAAGGAGGTTTTGCCCAAGAGAGCTCAAGTCTCATCGGCTCGAAAGAAAAACAGCTTTTGGAGAAAGATGAGAAATTGCAGCAGCCAGAGTTGTGAAAAGCCTTGACAAAATATTTAACAGGGAGAGAAAGAGAACGCTTGCCAATTGCTAGAGCCTTCCTAATTCAGGTTATTAGATGGTTACTGCCACTACTATTAAAAAGACACTATTTTCTGAGTGATCTGCACAAAGAAAGGCTGGAACACACCTACAGGCTTTCCATGTGCTTTTAGCTCTGCTAATGGAGAAAAAATCCTCTCGTATGAGACTCAATTGAATAATTATTCAATTCAATTAACAAATAAGTAATGTGCTATTTTGTGATGCATCCAGCAAATACATGCCTAGGAAATTCAATAGATAAATCTCTAAAGACTCTTTTAGGTTCACCACACGTATGTTGATCCAACTGGATTTATTTTTTTTAATCTATGAGGAAGCCATTAAAGAATGAGGCTCAGGTTTAAAAAAAAAACCTGAAAGGAATTAGCTTTCTGTTGAGCTCCACGTAACGATGGTACCATGTGAGTAATTCTACTACAATTTACTTAGTAGAATGAAAAATAACAACAGCTATTATGGTTGTAAATAACCTCTTTTCTCATAGCAGCGACCCATTACAAGGTCAACATCTACCAACAAACTTCATGGTTAGGCTTGTTAAAACTGTCCTGTTGAGGTTTTCTTTTTTGAAAGAAAACCATGCTTTCAACCGATTTTTTTTTTTTTTTTTTTTTTTTAAGCAGAAAGTCCCTGCTTTTCTTGAAATGTGTGCATGTTCTCACAGGGAACTTGGAGATCCAAAATATGAACATCTGATCCTTCCCCACCCTATCCTTCCTCAAGTCCCCCTTTTTTTTTTTTTTTTTCATTATTCAGGTGACTGATTCTAGCAAAAATGTTTTTGCCTTTTTACCAGAATTTTTACATTTTTCACAGGAAAGTGTTCCAGTAAGATCCCTATTAATACACTGGTTTCTAGGTAGCAAGGAAAAAAACTCTACAGCTTCTCTACTGAAAATGCTGGCAGATGTTGACTTTTTACCCATAACTGTAATGCCTCTATAAAAAGGAGCATTCCAGTCTTACAAGCATTAAAATGGAAAATAAATAGAAGTGACGAATATGGCATGCTGAAGATTACACGGGAGGGACCAGAAATTCAAATCCCCTCTCAGAGGGGACATTGGAGGGATAATGAGAAGATGCAGAAGCTTTTCAATCTCCAAAATCAGTCTGTCATGGAACATCGAGGCAGGCAAACCGAACGGGGCGGCATGGGCGGAAAGGATTATTTAACGAGCATTGGCTGATGCGAGACACCCACAGACACCCCAGACTGCCGCCTTGCAAAAGAAAGTGCCAGAAACCATTTCTATTTGCTATAAACTAATTATGTGTTGGGGATTTTCTTCTTCTTTAGACAAACTGTACAGGTTTATTTACAGATCCTTGCATGTTTGCAGCCTCGTGGAGGTGGGAGAGGGTGCACGGGTTCCCTGGACGGCAGCCGTGGTGCTGCAAGATGCCAGAGGGCACTGGACGATGCCCACTTTATTAGAGGGTCTTAAATGTAGGCAAATACCAGACAGACCTCATGGGTTTTAGGAATGGGCTAGCCTGAGCAGTCCAGAACCGTCGTCCCAAGCTGATGCTTTAAAGGCCACTGAAAATACCGCACAGGCAGCGGGCTGGGGACATACAGGCTTTTGCCATCCTGCAAGAGCATCCCGGTGCCACAAGGTATGGGGACAGGTTGTGGGGACCACAGGGGCTCCCTCTGTCTTCAGATGGGCAGGAGGCTAAAGGCAGGAGATTCTGGTTGCTAAACATCTAAGCAAAACCACCTTAATTACTGTATAGGGATCTGTCTTGCTGAGAATAAGAGAACAGCCAGGTCCTGGCTGCACACGTGTGTTCCTACCTTCTCTGGGCTCGAGCCTGCAGGGTACCAGGTTTTTTCCCCACTTCTGTAGCACAGCCAGCACTTGTTCCCACAATCCCAACCCAGGGCTGGAGAAGAAACGGCCTCCTGCTTGACAGGCAGAAAGAAAGGTGAGATGGATTCTAGTCGGTTGCTAACAGCTTGCAGTAATTTGCACTGTTGTAATTCCAGCAGTTGGGATAGCCAGAAAAATATATTTAATATTTAATTTTTTCTTCTTTTTTTTCCCCCCCAAGACATTTTTCCCCTCAGTGGGGGAGAGCGCTAACAATGACTTCAATAGCAGAATGAAATTTAAAGCCCAGATCTTTCCAATTCTGCCGATTCTTTCAAGCTGTTCCAATCCCCTTTATGTACTTTCTGCATACACACATCCGTCTTCTTCAAAGCCTTAACCATCTCTGACACAACTGACCTTTCCATCCAAGCGCAATGGTTAGATGCGAAGAAAAAAAATAAAACCCTTTACCTACAGCAAGTAACTCTTTGTTTTGCCAGGCCCACGCCTGAAAATTTTGCTGCTGCAGGAAGTAAACCGGTGAGCAGCCTTTCCTTCTCTTTTGAAAAATGGAACTGTCATCGCTCCGAGAGAAATAACAGCTTATCTTTATTTTGTCAGACATGACTGCTAGTTATTACAGTCGTCTTAAGAAAATGCTGCAAGAAGAATTACGATACTATTGTCACAGAAATGTCAAGAGTTCAGAAATTAATTTGACAAGATCTAGGAGAGCTCAGGTATCTAATTAAACTTTCTGTGACGGTTATGTTGTGTAAATACTGGAAACCTATTACAACGAAGAATCAGGTAAAACTAGTTTCCATATTCAATTAATAGATGTTACACCCATTCAACAGCCATTTTGATTGCCATTAGAGCCATTCAATTCATGCCAGTAAATATAACTTCACCTATTCATGCACACAAAGTTCATCAATTTTTAACTAAAGTATCTGACAGGCTTACTATGTTTGGTAATACTACGATACATATGGATGGAGTTTATATAAACGCCCCTCTCCTCCACTTATGTGAATGAGACCATACATTGCCCCATGACAGAGCACACGCAGCTCTGTCGTTGGAGGTTTTAGAATAATTTCTGTAGGAAAAACTTATTCCATAGATGAAGAGAATTTAGGCTAAGAGGAATTCTGGCTAATAGAGTCTGACCTCAACAGGCTATAATGCAGGTTGGCTTTGCACTCAGTAATATTTGCATCAAGCCCATCTCTCATAGCTGTGCTAAATCATATCAATTCATCATTTAAAGAAGCCACTACAGCCATTGGTAAATTGTTTTAATAATTAATTATTAGCAGTATAAGAAGGATGTGATTATCCCCAGCCCGAGTCTCCAGGGGCACTGTCAGCCTGTGGATTATGCTACTGCTGCAACTCCTATCCAAAGCCATCAGTTTAATGAAATATGAGAAACATCTGCGAAACCAAAAGGTGTTGGCTCTGGTTAGCCCACAGCTGGATATTAGAGTTGCCAGTCTAGGCTTAGACAGCAGGTAAACAGAGTTCAGGTGTAAAACACAGCACCACCGCTGCACACCCAGGCAGCCCACACTGCCACCACTGTGCCACAGTAGCCACAAAGGAGCTGGCACGAGCCCACTCTCATTTGCCTCTTGCCCCCCAGTATTGCTCTGCAGCAGGGTTGGTCTTATCAGCCGAGGATGGGGAGGCTGCACATCCCCAGGGGTCAGTACCAGTTGGTGTGTGGTTGCTAAGCAAGTTCATCAATACCAATTAATCCCGGAGGTGACATCTCCTGCACAGGAGCGTGGCCAGGAGGTGCGCATTCTGCAGCTGGAGGATGTGATTAATAACCACAGCTTCAGCAGCTAAGGTGGCCAGTGCTTCCACCAGCACCAAGAATTCAAGTGGAAAGTCACCGGGCCAGCTCCTTGATGCCACAGACCTGCACAGTCATCTTCAGTGGACGCGGAGGAGCTAAATTTAAGGAATAACACTCAGAAGCTGCTCAGTACACGAAGTGTTTTGGTTTCACAGAGCGCACTAAAAAAATACCATAAATCAGTTGTTTCCATTATTTGCTGCAATTTCTCTAACGGATCATTCATCTTCTTAGCACTGGGGCTGGCTAGGAAGGAAAAGGAGCATTTGCCATTAAAGGTTTTGAAAAGAACTCCAATAATTTCTTTCAATTCTCCTCCCAAATTATTTTCTGATGCAAAGACATGAAAATTACTGGTTGAATTTCAAGTTCATTTTGTTCTTTGATTGCTGAACAAAGCTTATTTTTCAACTGGCATTTTGTCTCCTTCTGCACCCTCAGTTCTTACCCCCACCATCTTTTTCCAGCTCTTTTCCTTACCCAGTTAAGCTCTGTTTTCAGATTGCTTGGCAGAAAACACATCCGAGGGCAGTTACCTCTGGAGGTCCTTTGGGGCCAGCAGTCACCTCTGCTCCGGTGACCAAAGGGGAAATGTGCATCCCTCCAGCCATATCCCTGGAGGAGAGGCAACATGCCACAACCTCCATCACAAAAATCAATGAGCCTTACCCTGCGTGCTCACACTGAGGGCGCAGGAACGACGTTTGTAGCTGAGTAAGGGGATGGTGCAGCCCAGTAAAATGATCTGAGACTAAGAAAAAAACGTAGAAAGAAGAAAACAGTCATTTTTATTTTTTAAAAAAAAAAAAAAAGGATTTTGCAATGATTAAAAAAGGAAAAACTGAAGCCCCTACCAGCACAATTTGTTCTGGAGGCAGAATAGGACAACATCAAATCCCATAAGCAATTTGCAGCGCTCTCTGACCGAGCGTGGCCTGGCAAAATAACTCCCTGCTTCACTTAAAGCGGCATCTCCGTTCCTGGGTAACCCTCAAATCCACGGTGAGCATTGAATAAGAAAACAACGAGTTGTTGCTTTCCTTCCCCTTCCCAACACTCACTCTGCATTAGGCTCCATCATTTCACAACTCGCTGGATGTAACACGATGTGGCAGAACGTACCCTGATCCAGAAGTGAACCCTGATGCGATGCAGAATGGATGCCTTGGACCGAAGCGGCTCCTTCCTTGCCTTCCCTACCTTTGATCCACATTTTCTGCTTGTGACAGGCTGTTAAATAAATATCAGTGACAAGGCTTAGTACGCGTTTGTTTTTCTGCAGCTTGCTTTCTTTTTGTTCAGCTCTCCAAGCTGAGTGTCTTGTTGACAAATAGACAAACTCCATTACCAATTAATGATTTTAGCCTGGTGTCCTCTACTCGCTTTACTCCCCAGTGCCAGTTCTACACATTAGCCTGGGTAACATTCAAAGATAATTGTGTTTTGTTTATTTGTTTTGGGGAGTAACAGCAATCAGACAGGCAAATCCCAGGCCTTACCAAAGCTGCAATTATGTTTTCAAGTGTAGCCTGCTCCGAGAGGAGCCACTGAAGCACAAGCTGCATTTGCTCAAGGTGAAACCTCACTTTCCTTCTTTCACTCTTAATTTCTTTTTTCTTTTCCAAGAAAAGGACTTTCTTCTTAGCACCCAGGGCTTTTTGCAGGCTTTGCACACCCAGGGGCAGGATTTCTGCAGACTCTTAATTTCTTTCGTCACTTTTTAAAGCCCACCCTTATTGCATACTGCAATTAATTGAAAGTGAGAAGTCATTCTTGGTAATGTGTGTCAGCCCCAGCACACATATGTGTGACCCTGACCACGTATTTGTGCAGAGACCTATTTCAATGTTTCTTTAAACATTTCATGAATATTTTCAAGAGAGGTCACTGACTTTGGGTACCTCCATTCCCAACACAGCTGAAGAAACGTGATTTTTTGAAGATTGGGTACTTGGAACCTTTGCAAACAGGAAACCCAGAAATCTGATACCCTTAGGAATCCAGGTAAATCAAGTCCCTGCAAGTCCTCTGTGGAAGAAAAACATTTGATTAGCACTAAGCGTAGGTCCAGCTTCAACACGTTAACATGGCTGCAAAAGAATGAGCAAGGGGTGAGCTTAATTCAGCCTCAGTTTTCTGCTTCCAGGGATGTAAAGTCTTGCTGAACAGCCGTGACCATGCTGCATGTCAACTGACGAGACACAGTTGGCAACACACATTAGCATCTTCCGCTCTGATAATTAGTTTAGTGAAAAATTATTGCGTTATCTGTTTGGTTTCACTGGAGACCAATTGCAGTCTTAAAAAAAGAGAAAAGCTCACATTAGGTGCTTTTAATAATACAATAAACTCCATAGCGTTTCCAAACAAGATTTAAAACCCATTCGGCACGTGAGTAATTAGCACAAGTCAGGTTGGAGGCCATGTGCATTATTTAGTAATGAAATTAAATTTGCTTAGAAAGAAAGAAAGAAGCCCATTAAAATCCACAAAAATGCATAAGTGTCAAGGCAAGGTATTTAAAGCATACCGCAACAGAACTGCTAACACTGCACTAGGATGAGTTCAGATTTTAGCAAACGTGCCCCCAGTCTTGCGGTCAACGACGGAGGTTTAGGTCCAGCCATGCAAGGAGAAGCGATGCTAGCAGAGCCATATTGCACAGCAGGTGTTCATCTCGCAGACGGGTTGAAATCAATTAGCAGCACTGACTGCTGTACCACTGGGCAAGAAGTCCAAGATCCTCCAAATTACCCTCAGATTGTCCATATTTGCTTCCCAAAGAGCCACTGGAGATAGTTTTCCCGATACTGAAAGCCCTTCCCCTCCAAGAGCAGCTTGTCTTTTTTTCCAGGAATGTGACACAAAGCTGTATTTTCTTGCATGCTGTAATTTTAATTATTTTTTGTGGCATGGGCAAATATACTTATCAGTGCAAAGGATTCAGAAAAAAATAGACTGTTCTTAACAACCCCCAGAAAAACTAGCAGAATGCATTTGACAGAACTTGCGCTCTGTAATGAAATTCCTACGAAGGCATTCAGTACTTAAAAACTAGGACAAATTATGCTGTAAGGAGCAGAATATGTAAACGTGGCAAGGAGCTTCATTTCATCTTCTGGCTTCAGAGGGGTTACTTCCAGTTGACAGCAGTGTAAACGAGACCAGAATAAGCCCCATGCCCACCAGCAGAAAGACAAAGCTGGCTTTGTATAAGAAAATATAGAAATATCCCTTAACCAGGGCCATGTGCAGGGTATTCTGAGAAAGGAGACGCAGTGTTTGCATCTCTGCCATGAGTACATCCAGACCCTCTCTTAGATGGCAGCTTAAGAAATGACAACAATTTTGGAGCCAAATTACCAGCTGACAAACACCCTAGCGACTCACCAGCTCATCCCCATGGTCCCATGTACCCCAGCATCCCCAGCACTAACAGGACCATGGTAATTTCCATAGTAGTCAGCCAGCAGTGACAACTGGAAAACAACAACAAAAAAAGAGAGAACAGAAGCAAGAAGTACGGCAGCCCACTTGACCCTGAGACTGGCGGCTCTGGGAAGAAGAAAGGGCAGAAGCTGATCTCTGGTGTAAGAGTAGGAGGTTTCCAAGTCCCCCTACAGACCCCTCTCCCATAAACATGCCTCTCCAGGTACCTTCTCAAGGCTCATGCTTTCATTTCAAGCCAGCAGCAGAGCTGGGAGTTAGAAGATGTACCTGGCTCTCCCCAACAGGGCTTACAGATAAGCACTTGCTGCAGTGCGATTTATGCTTCCAGGATTTGGACATATTTCTGCCTCCCTGGGGTAGCTGTCTGCTTTCAGAGCCAATTTCCCTCATGGAGCAGGGATCTCCACATCTTGTTTTTCTTCCCTTTTGCTTTCCATCCCTGCACATAGAGCAGGGACCGGGTGTTATATAGAGAAGAGCAGCGCTCCCCGCGCCGCACACCTTGATCCTGGAGCGGTTGCTGCCTGCACAAAACCATAGAACAGCTCTGGACTGATCTATTATTCAAGCAGCCCAAACAGCTCAGGCTGTTGGCTTCTTTATTTGCAGCCTACAGTCAATCAGACTTACTTCTCATTCAGTTGTGCCAGTGGATAACCCAGCGTTGGCTGGGACACCCCTCACGTAGCCCTTGCCAGACCAATCCCATGGGCAGGGCTGTGGCAAAGGGTTTGTGTATGCATTGCGGTGCCAGCCCAGCACCAACAGCTTTTGCTCCAAGTTCACAGCAACACACCCAGACACAGGGAATCTCTCATTGCAAGGTCTGCATAGAGCTTAAGCACAAGACAGCCTGACAGTCCTGAAAGAAGTCAGCGATCTAAGGAAAATGGGTTTGTAGGTGATGCAAAGCTCTCACAGATTCACTCTGAAGCTGCTGAGCCTCTTAAAGTCTTCAAAACCTATTTTCTCTTCTGGGGTCATGAAGGAGGCTGTGTTTCCTGGAAGGTGGCTTTGAGGGTTTTGAGACTCCAGGAAAGCCATGACATTAGCAAAGGTCCTGCCACAACCACTTGTAAAACCAGAAGATTGAGCTCTCTGTAGTGCATTCATTCTCCTTCCAGGCACTTGCCCTCATTTCTGAGCTGGCCACTGCAGTGAGGAGCCATCCCCACCGGTGATGCTGAACTCCACAGGCAGCTTTTGTGCTCGTTTGTTTAATTTTGACCCTTCAGGCAAGCTCTTCAAAGGCAACTTCATCTCAGGGGCCTTCTACTAATAATGTCAAGCTGGCAGCAGCTGGACTAGGCAATGCACGGCAAGGTGGGGAGGTCAGCACATCCCCCTAGCATCCCTTTGGCACGTTAAGTCAAAGTCTCATCTTCCATCCACCCCCTGGTTCCCTGCCGGCCCCAGGAAAAGCTCAGAACTCTGCCCAAGCTGGGGTGGTAAAACCTCAAGCTTTGGACCAGAAGTCATTACAGCCATAAAAGCATTTCACCATCTTAAGAGTTGGCCTGTTTTTCCTAGGAGCCAACCTGTTTGAGAGCTGTGGAAGTTTGACAAGAAGCGAGCACACAGCCTGAAAAAGCAGTTCTGCGTCAAGCACTTGCGCACCAGCAAGAGCCCTTTTCCCGGCAGCTGTCGTAATGAGTTCAGCCACCGCATAGCTAATGACCACCACACACCGAAACCCAACCGGAATCCTTGGCTGGGGAGAAAATGAGATGTTTCTGTCGTCATCGTTACTAAAACAGAGACCTGTGAAGGATTACTTGCATATTATGGCAAACTTCAATTGAAATGGGCCATTACTTGCCTCATTAATATTTCAAGTGCGTTTCAATGCACTACCACAAAAATATATCACTTGGAAACAAATTCAGGTAGAAGGAAAAAAACCCCGCAAAACAAATTTCATTAAATAATGAACACACGCTACACTAAGCCATCCTGAGATCCAGCCCAATAGTGTCAAAGACAAAAAATCCTGGTGGTGTTCTTATTTATAAGGCAAAGTTATCTATTCGTTTAGGGAAAAGTAATCATGCTCAGTTAGACACACCAGACAAGCATATGAAAAGAAAAATGGCTTTGAAGCTGCTCCTGATAGCAAGCCTAGACAGCTGGAGAAGAAAACTCTGCAATCCAGGCTTTTTTTTTATTATTTTTAAAGTATACATTAGAAAGCCTATTAAAGAAGCAGCATGAATTGGCAATTTTTTGTTGCATAACATTTTTGAATCTTTAAGAGGACATTAATGCAATACAGCTCATTTTGCCAGTACCCACACACCTCAGCTGAAAACAATTCCCAGCTAAAGGTGTTCCTTGTAAATTGGGTATTAGCAGGGAACTGAGTAGAAGATACACCCCTACCGCTGTCCTGTTGGTCTCTAGATGCAGCATGGCCTACCAATTTTCCAAAGATATGGGGTAGGAAAGTTATCCTTCATTTTAAAGTTTTGAACTACCAATAATTAGTCTAGCTTGGGTAGGGAAGGCTTGTTACTTACCTTTATTTGTTCATAATGTCAATGCACGTTATTAAGATTAATCATTGAAGAAATAAGGGTTTCGGTCAAAAACCTCCACCAGGGATCTCAAAGGATCCAGGTCTATGCTAGGCTCAAGGCTTTAATCTGAGTATGGACAAAGCCATAGATAAACAAAAGGAAAAAAAAAGTATCCTGATATGGAGAGAAAGCACAAGCAGAGTTTTCCATCATCACCTGGAAACATAAAAGTCCCTGTTCTGGGAGATGGCAGCTGGAGCCAAACCTGCCTGAAAATTGGATTTGCCCCAGATGTGATTTTTCAGTGCACGACCAACAGCTTAGCACTGCCACAGAGCCAAGGCAAAGAAACTGCTCCCTCCCTTCGTAAAGTCTGAAGAGACTTTTCTGAAGCTAGGGAATTAGTTTCTTGGGACACCCATTTTTTTTACCCTCTTTTCCTGTTAAAGCTACCATTTAGGGGGTGATGAGCAACATCAAGCTGCAGCCTGGCGATTAGGTGAATACCAAAAATCCCAACTGTAACAGGAGCTTTGCTGCAGCGGAAGACGGATAGAGGAATTAGCAGCGTGCGTTATCCACTCAGGGGTTTACCACCTTATTACAGTATTCTCTGGCTGAGAGTTGGAGGAACTCATTAATATTTTTAATCAAAGTATTCCTCACCAGGGCCATAATTATTTTCTCTGGCCCATCTCCTCCACCCTGCTCCTGCTTAGGGGGCAACATTGCTCATTTCAATCCACGCATGGTCTACATATACATATCACGAGAGCTTTATTTGTGAAGACAGGAATATAAAACCACAGCTTTTAAAGCTATCAGAAAACAGCTTTCACTTCACTTAAAGCCCTTCACATCAACAGCTCCCCTTCCTTCCCATCGGGCCCATGCCACCATCCAGCACAGAAAGGTCCCCAGCTGCCCAAACAAACCTGGACCTCACAGCGGCCAAGACCACCAGACACAGGGTTTGCTGGCCCCAGTTCAACCTTTTTTCTTTTTTTTCCCCCTAGGCAATAAGCTCACCTGCAGAGGCTCAAACTGCAGCCCCAGCAGGCTCCCCAGCGTACCAAGCAGGGCAAGAGACCTCTGCTGATGCCTGCAGAGGCTCCAGAGAAAAACCAGGTTTCAGAATAAGAGGAGGGAAATTCCAGGTGAAAAGCAGCAACGCTGGAGTGGAGAGGAAGACTCTTACCTGAGCTCCTGCCACCCTCCACCCAGCAAGGCAGGGCTGCCACAGCTCTGCCCAGCCAGAACAGGAACCCTCCACAGGTGCCTGGCTGGTCCCTGCAGACCTTTTATAGCCCCACCACCTCCCACCTCGTCAGCACAAATTAAAGGGGCCCAAACCCGCTGGAGCCTGAAAGCAAACCTGGCTGCCCATGGCTGGCAGGCAGCAAGCCAGGGGACCACGAGGTGAGGTTGCCAGCCCTCAGCAGGGACAAGCCCAGTCCTGTGAACAGGGCTGGGAGGACATAGTGAGGCACCTGCCTGTGCTGCCTTTGCTCTGCCCTTTCATAGAGTCACAGAATCGTTTAGATTGGAAAAGCCCTTTAAGATCATTCAAGACCAGGTTGGACAGGGCTCTGAGCAACCTGATCTAGTTAGTGGTGTCCCTGCTCACTGCAGGGGGCTTGGACTAGATGACCTCTAGGGGTCCTTTCCAACCCAAAACATTCTATGATT
>NW_009260266.1:544002-563330 GCF_000687185.1 Egretta garzetta | reverse complement strand
CCAGCTCCCCCCTCCTCTCAGGCAGTTGTAGGGAGCGATGAGGGCTCCCCTCAGCCTCCTCTTCTCCAGGCTGAACACCCCTAGCTCCCCCAGCCGCTCCCCAGCAGCCTTGGGCTCCAGACCCCTCCCCAGCTCCACTGCCCTTCTCTGGACACGCTCCAGTCCCTCCAGGTCCTTCGGGGAGGGAGGGGCTCAACCCTGACCCCAGCATTCGAGGGGCGGCCCCCCCAGTGCCCAGCACAGGGGCACGGTCACTGCCCTGCTCCTGCTGGCCACACCATCCCTGATACAAGCCAGGATGCTGTTGGCCCTCTTGGCCACCTGGGCACCCTGCTGGCTCATATTCAGCCAGCTAAATCGGTTTTCTCACGGTGAGACCCACTGCTACGGGCAGCACGGGGCTGGTGCAGCCTGGAGCTCAGCCTGCAGCAGCCCGTGGGGCAAAGCTGTCCCTATGCCATCGGTAGGGAATTGGTGTCTTCTCCTTTTCTGCATGGGAAAAATGGCTGTCCTGCACAGATACGTTGCAAAAAAAACCCAAAAAAAGCAGTTTCCTTCTGCCTGCACTGGAGTGCTGCCTCATGCATGGACCGTGTCAGGATTAGTTCCATCGCTCAGGTCTCAGATGTGTATCAAGTGTTGTCTGCCTGAGCACCTTAAAAAAAAAAAGCAATGACTGAGAAAAATGACATAAATGGGAAGGTTTTACTATGTCCTGATTCACCCCGTCCTTTGCTGCGCCTGTAGCTTGAACACTAAAAGCCAACAAACAGCAAATATCTTTTTTTTTTTGCAATAGAAATTCACAGTTTAACAAACACAGGCCCGTTTCTGAGGAGAACACATCCATGGGAAAGGTGCTGTCTTTCCAGCGTTGCCATACAGACCCCGTGCCCGAGAGCTCATCACTCGCTGCGGGGCTGCTGCCCTGGGCTGGGGGCAAGTGCGCTTCTGCCGCGCTCCGCACCAAGAGATTAAATGCTTTTAAACTTTTGAGTAATATCACAGCTTGTGCCAGGCACTCAGAGCAAACTCGTCTGCCACCTTCTGTTCCTGAAAGGATATAACTCCCATGGAAGAGTATTTCCCCCTTTTTTCTTTGGGCAGGTCTGGTA
Organism: Egretta garzetta; assembly: GCF_000687185.1. Lineage (NCBI taxonomy): Eukaryota > Metazoa > Chordata > Aves > Pelecaniformes > Ardeidae > Egretta > Egretta garzetta. The sequence continues at coordinate 562,215 of NW_009260266.1, read as the reverse complement.
GGTAGGGATCAGTGAGAGGAAATCTTGCAGTTTGGTGCTGATTTCTGGCGCCCGCGTGCCCTGCGCCGGAGCCTGGGGTGCAGCCATGGCACATGACCGTGGTAAGCAGAGAAGCACTTGCATTTCAGGCCTAATTTACAAACAGAAGGAGACAGGTAAATGATGGGTGCCAGGGCTGTGGCTTCCAGCAGGAGTGCCGAGAGGCATTTCCCCCAGGTACGTTCGACGGTGAGAGGAATTTCCTTCCAGAGAAAGCCCGGGCTGGTTTTGCATTACGGCAATGCAAAATGACAGCTGCCCATGGCCAGATGGCTAAAAACTCAGTTGCCTTTAGCCATATTGATGAATCACAATGTTTGCTCCGCGATGGACTTGCTTAACCAGGCAGGAATAACCTCGGGTACCCAGGAAAGCTGCCTTACCTTTGCCGATGGGATGCGAGCCGCAGCCCGGAAAGCTGCTCGGCACGGCTCCGTGTGCCCTCCTGGGAAGGGAACGGGGACAGCGGATACAGGCACAGGAAGGCAAAACCCAAAGTGGCATTTTCTGTGTCCCCAGAGTTGTGACTGAAGGGATAATTGGGAAAAATAATCAAGGACAATGACTGCTCGACAATGGCGGCAAATTGGGTTGATACTCTCAATGCTCCTCAATTAGTCTGTACAGATGCTAATTGGAATAGTTCCTTTCTGTGGCGCAGTCAGCACAAATCTCAAAACCCGAGATAGTTTTTCTTTTTCTGCAAGCCATCTGTCATGCTAATGTATCCTAGTGCTGAGAGTCGATGCTTGGTTTTTTCTTCCTTTAGCGCCATTACAAAGAGAGCGCGATGTGTTTCTCCCAAACCCAGCCCTGGGCTCCTCCATGGAGGATGGTTGCTGTACAGAAACCAGCAGCTTTCCCCATAGCCTGAGATCTGCGTGCTGCTGAACGCTGCCTGGGGGTCATTAATATTAAAGGAACCAGGTGCCCTCCTCGAGCAGGGGCCTGCATGCCTTGAAATTGCTCTGGAGAGGAGCTGTAAATAAGACCCTCAGCTGGTGCTTCTCTTTTCTGGGGATTGATTTATCCTGATACCTGTGACTGCATCTCAAGGTGCATTTAATGATTCATTCCCTTTAATAATGCAAGCAGATATTGAGGAGGTCTTCAGCTTCCTGAGATAGGCTCTTTTAATAATAAAAAACATTTTAATTTGTTTTCTTTTCAAAATAATAACAGGAGGACCCAGGGGGATTCTTGATCTTGGCACATCCTTAGTTTATAAGGAATTTTTTGAGCTTTCTCCTCCTGCTACACTCTGGTCCTCAGCGAGCTGCTGTGGGATGTGGGAGGATGCACTCACCTAGCCCTTGGACGACATTTTCTGTCCCATCTTCCCTCCTCCAGCCTTTGTCAAATAACTTGGCCAGGTTGTTTCCCCCCCACCCTCCTGTCCCAGGCTGTCCGCAGTTAAGCAGGAGCTGCCCGCCTGTAGCTGCTCGGTGTTGCAGCCCAGCTGATGCAAGGCAGCTTCTCTTAGGGCAGTATTTACTAAGAGGTCAATTCTGTCCACACCGAGGTATTCAATTCTTATCAGCAAAAATCCATGTGTTATGTGTAGCTTTATCCCCGAGGTAGTTGCAGAGGCCATGAAAATCAAAGTTCAGCTGCCAGAAATGGCGCCAAAGAGGTGTTTATTGATGCAGCTATTCTGCCAGAATAAAACCCGCTCCATTATTATAGGATAAAGCTCCTGTCCTGGAGCTACAGACCCAGAGAAGGGCAGGATATTCCCCGGGGCAGGCTCTTTCTCCTTTGGGGCATTTGCTCCCATTCTGCTCTCCCATATCCAGCAATGTAAACACCGAGCATCCTCAATATCCAAGCAAAGGCAGGAGCGTGCTACCTTTTTCTTGAATGTCATAAACCCAGCTTTTCTGCAGAGCAGAAGGTCCGGGTACTCTGAAGTCTTCAGTAATCGCGTGTGACAGCATCTGGCAACCGGCCCCTGACACCTGCAGCCAGCGTGTCACCCGGGGTTTCCTGCCAGACCCCCTACTCAGAGCCACCGGCGACTGGCAAATACAGAACAAAATCAATTATTCAGCTCTAAGATGCCCTCCACAGTGGGGCAGGCGGGCTGGGAAAATGCACTGGAGATGGTGAGACCACCCATGCAGCGGGTCCTCAGGCTTACAGGAATGCTTCTACCTGGATATTTGCTGCTACATTTTTTTCTCTTTTTTCCAGAAAGTTCCTGATTCCTCTTTTCTGCCGCCCCCAGCACATGACCGGGTGCTCTCCCCATTCCCTCCTGCTCCTCCATGCTGGTTTAAGTGGCTCCTTTACTTCTGCGCTTTCTCCTTCCTTTTTCCAAAGCCACGCTCTTGTTTGGCTTTGTCTGCTTGAAGGTACTGCATTTCCCCCACCATGGTACAGTTTAAGTGGCACTTCAGAGGTCCTTCATTCTGCCCTAAAGCCCTCTCATATTCTGTTCCCATTCACAGCATTTTCCCTGCCTGCTAAGAATTCATACAACTTTCAGCTTTTTTTTTTTTTTAACCCTTCCTTCCTAAGAAAATGTGGTTCGTGTGGTCAGTCTGCAATGCTGACTCCGTGCATGTTTGCATACCCATAACTTTGCATGACCTGTCGGTCTCTCTCCACACCTTTTGAACCTTTCAGTTTGGTGTAGGATAAATATCAGAGTACCAGAAAGTCACTGTAAATGGCTGGATGAAAGAAGATGAGGATGCTAATGCCCCTCCTGGGGAAGGATTGCTGCAGGAAATGATTTTCTCCAGACATCAGAGAGTCCACCACAAGTCACAGGTCCATCAGAAACCGGGCTCTGGTTGTTATTTCACTGCTCATGAAAGTATCGGTTTCCCTAACAAATTTTTGCACATATCTCTCCAGTAGCCCCAGGTTTTTCTGCTGACTCAACAACGTGGCTGGTTTCGCTCAGAGTGAGAGCATCTGCGAGAGATTGCACCGGGAGAGCGCAGGACCAAAGCAGCTGTGTTGCAAGGCTGATGATGATGGCATTACTTCCTCTTCGGTCACTGCTTGGTCCCAAACACTTTTTGTCACCAACTGAGTGACTTTACACTCCTTCGCCCGCGTTAAGGGCTGCAGCCGCACGCTTGTGGGCCACTGTGGGAAGCAGGTTTCCCTGATGTTAGATGGGTTAATTCCTTTCTGCTCTTCAGCAGTACTATAGATACGCATATTTTTTAGCCGAGCCTACCCTAGTCTTTGGGGGTTTTTTTAAAAATATTTTTCCTCCAACAAAATCCTGATGGTCTATGGGAGTTACATCCGAGTGCGGACTTGGAACGCTGCTTTTGCTGTTCCAACAACTTTCTGCAGGAGCAGAGGGGACAGCCCCACCCTTGCCTCTCCAGAAGGAGTTTCAGCTGCTTTTTCAATAGCCTGTGTCCCCAGAAATAAACAGTGGGGCTCAGTGTCCCTGAGGAGCCTTTCCAGGATCACTGGAGATGGAAAAAGCAGTTTCTGGGATAAACTCCCCGCCTTGCCGGGCTGCTGTTCCGCCGCAGGAGCAGGAGAGGGTGCTGCGAAACAAGGGGAAGGGGGGCGGGGGGGAAGGTTCAAAAATCTGTAACAGCGCTCCAGCATCCAGGCAAGAGCAGTTCAGGGTGGAAACTGCTCCACATGCTCATTCTGCGATGTTTTTAACTAAAAAAAAAAAAAAAAAAAAAAAGAAAGAAGATGAAAGTGTTTGTCAAACCACATTTTAAATCCTCTAGTTGTCAGCTTTTCTGTCTCTGGGATTAATGATGAACTTTACAACCGGTTGCATCTGTTGTGAAGGAAGAACGGGTGGGATTCTCCGTGGGTGTTATTTAATTATCAATCCCTGCCTGGGCCAAATGCAAGTGGCAGAGCTGGCAAAATTGTTACCCACGCCTGGCAGAAGGGCCCGGTCAGGCTGCTGCCCGGTGATGGATGCGCCTCTCCCCTTGGATGCACCTCTCCCTTGTCCCAGCACCTCTCAGTTGGGCACTTGGCACCCAGGTACCCTGGTGCAGTTTGCAAGGGAAAAACAAATGGCAGGAATCATCAGCGCTGAAAAGTAGCATAAGCGGGGCAGGGAGCAGAGGGATCATGCTGTGACCCCGTTTTGTCCATGGAACCCAGCCACCGAGCTCACAGGCAGCCAGATACATTGGGCAGGGGCAGGCAGGAGACCCTGTGCCCTGAAACTGGAGGAGAAACAAGTTTTAGCCCAGCTTTTGCTGGAGCTTCCTGCACAGAACCTGTCTGGAGCAAGAAATCCTTTGGGATGCTTGGGGAGGGAGGCCCTGGTGGGAGTTTAGTGATGCCGGGTGCTGTCACAGCCCCGTCTGATACCCGCACTGCGAAGGGTTCAATGAGCATTGCCCATTGCCATTTGGAGCTGCTGAGCTGCTTTTGGAAGCTGCACCGCAGATGCAAGCACATACAGAGCTGCCAGAGCAGGACCGGTCTCCTCGGGGTGGTTACTAGGGAACTGTCCTGGCTACTCTTAAATATTTCAGTCCATGGGGCTTCCCTCAGCCTTGTTAGTGAAGGTCCCTCCAGTCCCTCCCGAGGAGCACTCGCAGCCAGTACAGATCGGATGCTGGCTGTCAGGAGCGCAACCTGCCGGCAAGGCGGCCAGGCGGACTGCGGGCTGGGGGAGCTCTCTGCATCCATTTGGATCATGAATATTTGATGTGACGAGCGCTGCAGCTGGGATGCCGCAGAAGCCGCCGGTCTTCCCATGCCCGCTGCTGAGCCTCACTGTATGCCCAGGACACGGTGAACAGCCCGAAAGCCATAACGCCAGTGCTGCTGCAGGGCCAAAGCTGAAACCAGGAGCTTCTCTTTAACAGTTGTGAGTTTTGGTTGAATTTTGTCCCATTCCAGCCTCCTCCAGCCCGGCAGTGTCTTCGTCCGCTAGACTGAAGGGTCCTTTTGTGCCCGATGTCTTCTGTGCTGTGACCCGTGGTCTCCCTCGCTTCTCTCTGATGTTTTAAATAGCTGGTGCTTTGTCTCAATTTCATTGTAAATTGTGAAAAATGTTAACTCCATCACTATGAAATAGGGAGCGTACTTCCCAAGGGTTTCTCAATCCCCTCTGCTTCACTGATGTTACCCTCACATCCATCCCATGGGTTACCCCACTGATGGAAAGCCATCGCCCCTGGGGTGGGATGTGCAGCTGCCTTCAAGTGCTACCATCGGGCAGAGAGATGTGCCTGCTCCTTCAACCTCCTGGGGATGAATTTGGAGGTGCAGAAGGAAATTGCTTTAAATGAGAGGTGGTGATGGAAAAAACCTCCTCAGGGAGAGGCCCACGATATCGCAGGTTAGAGGCCAGCCAGAAGGTCATAAAGGACAGTTACGGGTCAGCCGATGGAAATATGCGTTGGTTTAATGGCCTCATCTTCAAACGTCCTAGTCTGAAAGTCTCCCGGCCTGACGAGGACAGCGAAAGACAAAGGTACACATCATTTATGTGCCAATCTTTTAATTGATTTGCTGAAACAGGCCCTGACCATTCCAAGTTTTAATTGTTACTCTGAGCTAAATGAAACCTAATTTATTTTCAAGCATCTTTCCTGACATCTTAAAAAACCCAACCAAACGAAACCCAAAGACCCTCAAGCAAATAGGCCAGGCTGACAGATCTGTTTTCACAGTACTTAACATCGCATTTTAATCTTCTTAACCTCTTATTTCTTGTGCAGCTGCAGCATGGGCAGAATGACAGCCAGCCCTCGCTGGCTGGGAAAGGGTGTTGTGTGTGGCAAGGACACTTCTACCCCCCGCCCAACAGTGAGAAATACCTTACCAAACAAAAACCCAGCTGAATGGCATCACCTGGAACAAGGACAGGCCTGGTGAAAGAGGAGATAAAGAGCTTCTTTCCCCCCATTAATGACCCACAGATGCCTGCAGAGGAAGAGCTGGTCTGAGCCTAGCCTGGGTGCAGCTCGGGCTGGGTTTGGTGCTGTGAAACCCTGCTTGCACGCCCCCCTTTGGGAGCCTCAGGACGTTGCCCTCCCACCTTCCTTCTCAAACAAAGTCCAGCTGGACCTAACCCCATTTTCTTTCCCCCCTCTAATTACAAATGAAATGCCAGAAAAATAGGAACATGTGGTAGAAAGCCCCATTCTTTCTAGCTCATTTTTTTTTTCCTGTCTGTCTCTGTTTCAGGCTCCTTATTTTTTGGCGGTGCAGGTCCCTACGACAGCCCTGACATCCCTCTTATGGCAGTTTCTATAAGCAGCTCCAATTTCTGTTGCAGCGGTAACACGCAGCCCTGTACTGGGGAGGGAGCATCCTGCCAAGAGCAGCTCAGCGCTCATCACCACGCAGTGCAAATGAAACATTAAACCTCCAGAAAAAAACCCCCACCATTAATTATCTGTATGCACAGTAAGGGCAACACGTTGCACCCAAAGTTCCCGAAGTACTAACGTGCCCATCAAGAATATAGTTTCTGTTTTATAAATAGGGAAATTGAGACAGCCAAACCATGGTTTACCACAGAGGTGTGGTTGTTCTGCCGCGGGTCACTGTGTGGGGTGGTACCCATGGGGTCACCACTCAGCCCCATCGGAAGCAGCTCTGATTTGCCTCAAAATACTGGACCAGGTGAAATTGTGGGGGGTGCTGCTGAACACACGCACGCACACGCGAGGTACACACCAGGAGGGGAGTCAACGGCTTCGCTGCTGCCCTTCAGTGCCTTTGCCTTCTCCCCTCGTGCAAAGCGATTCCCAGCTTGCTCAAGAGAGCCTTTGGAGAACAGTAATTGGTAACACAGGCTTGGGAAAATGCAGATATATCAGAGCTGGGGGGGGAGGAAGAAAAGAAAAAGCCCCCAGGAGTGTGGAGGTGGCAGTGTTACAATCTCAGCCTGCCATCGGTTTAATATTATTAAACAACTTCTTAAAATAGCAGCCATAATTATTCCTATACAGAGCTCAATCTGGAGAGCTTTAAGCGCTTTCACTCCTCTCCTGCTTTTCCCGGCTTTCCCACTCCCAAACCAGTGATTTAGGGCCCGGAGCCCACGGCAGAGGAGCGAGAGACCGGCCTGCCCCGCAGCAGGGCTTTGCCCGGGGGAAGCCCAGGCACCAGCCCCAACCCAGTTTCACCAGGCTTGGCTCTGTTGACGTGAACATAGTTTTTGTTGCATTTTTAATTGTAAAAATGTATTTACATGAATAAAATACAGCTCGGTTGGGGATATGACCTACTTCTTGTGGGAAGATAAAACGACCATAGGTTTGTATTTTTATTTCATTTATTTCAGCTGTTCTAAGTCAGACAGAGCTGCTGAAGCAGATCAATAGGAAACCTACAGCCACCGGGATGTTTTTTTCTGTAAATAATCACATTCTGAAATGATGGGGAGCTGCTACATTTCCATGATGAAGCCTTTAACCTTCAGATCAGTAGAGCACTTTTGACAGTACATAATTTATATGGAAATAAATAATTTGACAGGTATTTTATATGTACATGTTCTGCACTGCTAGAGACGTTCTCTGTTTATCTAAATTATGAATAATAATACTAAATAATATATAATCCTCTCATCCTGGACAAACATGGGTCATTCCAAAGTTTGTTAAGCACAAGAGAAACTGGGGATGCTCCCTCAAGAAACAGATCCTGTAATTCCTGCTAAAATAAATCACAATTTGCTTTTCAAGGGTAAATAAGAGCTTTCACTGAGATATATGAACTTGCCTAGAACTGAAGCAAAGCAGCTTTAAAAGCCGTATTATTTCAATGCAAGGCGTTGGCTGGGCACTATGTGGCCTTGGCAAGGGCCATGGGATGCCTCATGTATCCCCTCACTTACAGGAGCCTTTGATGAGCCAAGCTGGAGATAGATTAAACTGGCACTAAGGCCCACACAGCATTCACTTACGCTAAATCTAAATACCGCAGATTTACTTGTTAAATATAAAGAAACGAGCAGGATCTGACCTGTGCTGACTTGACAGCACGCTGAGACTTAAGATGCTGCTGCTCCTTGCTCATGTGCGTGATGCTGGTAGGGTCCCCTGGCTCCAGAAACCTCCCGTTTCCCCACGGAGGTGAAAACACCAAGCTCACCTCTCGAGATGCTGAGTGACATTTTTGGCACTCATTCAAATTGGCTGTTATTAATTAAATAACACCTTTCAGCTTTCTCGGCAGATTTCGCCCCTGACGTTGCAGCGGGAAGCTGGCGTGTGTCAAGATGCCAGGCAGACCTGAGAACCTCAGGGTTATATTTTCATGAACACGTACCTCATTAAAGATGTTAGCACTATGGGAGAAGAAGAAATCTATGGTCATGTCTCTTTGCTATCTCCTCTTTTGTGCCCTCCAGCTCCTCTAACACAGAAGCCACTACCTTTTAAACCTGCCCACAAAGACAGCTCTTGCTCAGCAGAGCTTCGTTTGGGCTTAATTTGGCTCCGCTATGGATCCTGTTGGAGTCCAAGGGATTTCAACACGTGCCTACGCACTTTGTTGGTTAGCAACAGAGAGCTGAAGCTCAGGTTTGGGGATTTGTCTACATGCAGATTTACAGGTGCTTGATGGTAGGTGGGACTAATTCAGGTAATATGGACTCTGTTCCAAAATGAGCGATTTAAACGGAACCCAAGCGCGCTGGCTCACACAGCTTTGAGCAGCCTGAGCTGCACCAGCAGACCCGAACGGGCCCAAGTCCTCAAACACCTTCTCTGCACCCCACTCACACTGGGCTTTTCCTCTTAGAAAAATGCATTCGTGCTGCCCTAACATTAACGATTAAGAGCAGCTGCATCTCATCACAGCCAGAAGATTTATCAGGAGCCCGTGACAAAAATGATGGCTTATTGGGGAATAACCTTGAATGCTGGTGCTGCATATTTTCAAGGTGTATTAATCACAATTTGTGTGTGAATACTTCTCATTTCACTGGAAATGGAGAGGTGTGAGGCTTAGGGATTTCTGAGATGGTTTGATTAAAAATGCTGGGCAGGGCCTGCAGAACACCACAGTACAAACTGCTCAGGGCTTGAAAATATCCAGCTAGAGCCAATGTATTCCTCAAATGCAGCCCTTGGGATAGGAGCCTGGCAACAGAGTTGAGTGGGGCTAATCTTTTGGTTGAAATACTGCTTTCCTGTGACACAAGTTGTAGTAATATAAAAAAAAAATAAAGTCTTTCCCCTACTGAAGACTGAATTGGCCAGAAAGTCATTTAACCTTCAGATCAGTAGAGCACTTTTGACAGTACATAATTTATATGGAAATAAATAATTTGACAGGTATTTTATATGTACATGTTCTGCACTGCTAGAGACGTTCTCTGTTTATCTAAATTATGAATAATAATACTAAATAATATATAATCCTCTCATCCTGGACAAACATGGGTCATTCCAAAGTTTGTTAAGCACAAGAGAAACTGGGGATGCTCCCTCAAGAAACAGATCCTGTAATTCCTGCTAAAATAAATCACAATTTGCTTTTCAAGGGTAAATAAGAGCTTTCACTGAGATATATGAACTTGCCTAGAACTGAAGCAAAGCAGCTTTAAAAGCCGTATTATTTCAATGCAAGGCGTTGGCTGGGCACTATGTGGCCTTGGCAAGGGCCATGGGATGCCTCATGTATCCCCTCACTTACAGGAGCCTTTGATGAGCCAAGCTGGAGATAGATTAAACTGGCACTAAGGCCCACACAGCATTCACTTACGCTAAATCTAAATACCGCAGATTTACTTGTTAAATATAAAGAAACGAGCAGGATCTGACCTGTGCTGACTTGACAGCACGCTGAGACTTAAGATGCTGCTGCTCCTTGCTCATGTGCGTGATGCTGGTAGGGTCCCCTGGCTCCAGAAACCTCCCGTTTCCCCACGGAGGTGAAAACACCAAGCTCACCTCCCGAGATGCTGAGTGACATTTTCGGCACTCAGTCAAATTGGCTGTTATTAATTAAATAACACCTTTCAGCTTTCTCGGCAGATTTCGCCCCTGACGTTGCAGCGGGAAGCTGGCGTGTGTCAAGATGCCAGGCAGACCTGAGAACCTCAGGATTATATTTTCATGAACACGTACCTCATTAAAGATGTTAGCACTATGGGAGAAGAAGAAATCTATGGTCATGTCTCTTTGCTATCTCCTCTTTTGTGCCCTCCAGCTCCTCTAACACAGAAGCCACTACCTTTTAAACCTGCCCACAAAGACAGCTCTTGCTCAGCAGAGCTTCATTTGGGCTTAATTTGGCTCCGCTATGGATCCTGTTGGAGTCCAAGGGATTTCAACACGTGCCTACGCACTTTGTTGGTTAGCAACAGAGAGCTGAAGCTCAGGTTTGGGGATTTGTCTACATGCAGATTTACAGGTGCTTGATGGTAGGTGGGACTAATTCAGGTAATATGGACTCTGTTCCAAAATGAGCGATTTAAACGGAACCCAAGCGCGCTGGCTCACACAGCTTTGAGCAGCCTGAGCTGCACCAGCAGACCCGAACGGGCCCAAGTCCTCAAACACCTTCTCTGCACCCCACTCACACTGGGCTTTTCCTCTTAGAAAAATGCATTCGTGCTGCCCTAACATTAACGATTAAGAGCAGCTGCATCTCATCACAGCCAGAAGATTTATCAGGAGCCCGTGACAAAAATGATGGCTTATTGGGGAATAACCTTGAATGCTGGTGCTGCATATTTTCAAGGTGTATTAATCACAATTTGTGTGTGAATACTTCTCATTTCACTGGAAATGGAGAGGTGTGAGGCTTAGGGATTTCTGAGATGGTTTGATTAAAAATGCTGGGCAGGGCCTGCAGAACACCACAGTACAAACTGCTCAGGGCTTGAAAATATCCAGCTAGAGCCAATGTATTCCTCAAATGCAGCCCTTGGGATAGGAGCCTGGCAACAGAGTTGAGTGGGGCTAATCTTTTGGTTGAAATACTGCTTTCCTGTGACACAAGTTGTAGTAATATAAAAAAAAAATAAAGTCTTTCCCCTACTGAAGACTGAATTGGCCAGAAGGGCTAATCTTTTGGTTGAAATACTGCTTTCCTGCGACACAAGTTGTAGTAATATAAAAAAATAATAAAGTCTTTCCCCTACTGAAGCCTGAAGTGGCCAGAGAGTCAAAGATGAAGTGGTGTGAAAACAAGAAGGATGTTGGGACGGCGCTGGTACACACCGACTGCAGCTGCTGCGGTGATGGGCTCTAAGGCCAGCACTGCTGACGGCGTCATCCCTTCTTCATCCCTGTTCTCACTGGATCCATTTGTGATACAAGCCAGCATCGCTGGCTGCGGGCCCTTCCCTGTGTCACCCGTAGGGCCACGGTGGGCACAGCCTACCAGAGTACTAGCTCTGCAGGGCCCATCAGCCTGCAGAAGAGAAGGCTGAGAGGGGACCTCATCAATACATACAAATATCTTAAGGGTGGGTGTCATGAGGATGGAGCCAGACTCTTTGCAGTGGTGTCCAGCAACAGAACAAGGGGTGATGGGCACAAACTGAAACATAAGAGGTTTCAGTTGAATAAGAGGAAGAACTTCTTGACTTTGAGGGTGACGGAGCACTGGCCCAGGCTGCCTAAGGGGGCTGTGGAGTCTCCTTCTCTGGAGATATTCATCCCCCACCTGGATGAAGTCCTGTGTAACATGCTCTAGGAGAACCTGCTTGAGCAGGGGGGTTGGACTGGGTGAGCTCCTGAGGTCCCTTCCAACCCTTGCCATTCTGTGATTCTGTCACTGCACTCGGTGTGACCTGGGCACATATTTTGCTAATCACATCTTTTGCAGCCACGGGGAGGGCCAGATGATGGGCAGTCCCATGCTGTTCAGAGCCACATCTCCTTTCCTTTCAAGGGTTACGCCCGGGGGGCTGGTTTGCAATTAAAAATACACAGGGTAATTGCTGCAGCCATTGCCTGCCCATTACAACCACTGCCCGCAGAGGTCATCATAATCCAAAATCTAAGGTATATAACACTGTACATGAAGATAAAGCAAAAAGGCAGCTCTTCCCTTTCTATAATCTACTGTATCCATGGGAACAGGTTACAATTTGATATCTACACAAGCAGGGGGGGGCCCGTGCGGGGCAGCCGCAGACCAGCCGGGGTGTTGGGGACCCCCTGCTCCCCATCCCAGGAGCCGCAGCTTTCACGTGTACAGGACAGCTGTGCTGCAGCCAGTTTGCAGAAATAAAAGTTAAAGGGCTGATGGGGTCCTCAGGGAGAGGGGGCTGGAGGAGCAACCCGACCCGTGCAGCAGGGATGCTGCAGCAAGGTGCAGACCACCCCACCAGCAGGCCCTAAAGCTGGGTCAGAAAAGCAAGGAAGGAAAACACTGCTTTTTTCGAGTTAGGTTTGAATGTCAGTCTTTTGTGGTGGGGGAAAAAAAAAAGGAAGTAAATAAATAATCTCATAAAAAAAAAGAAGAAAATAAATATCTAAGCTACTTCTCATGAGTGGAAGAGTATTTACTTGGGTGAATATTTGGCCTGTTCACACAGCATCCCCACCACGGGCATGCCAGCTCTGCACAGCTGACAAGCTAGCAGCAGGGAGGAATAAGACAATTTAATTTCTTAGCACACCTTGAATAGCCCATGGGGGCTAACTCACATTTGGGAGAATGAATAAACAACCCTGACAGGCAGCATTAATAACGCAGCACAAGGACTTGCAAGCAGAGCACTGTGTACTAGAAACCCCCAAACTGCCTTCAGCATGCCTGAGTCAGCCCATTACCCTACCGCAGCGATATGCGGCTGAAACCCACCCTAAGAAAAATACCTTTGAGTTCTGCCTGCTTGAAGGTGATTGAAAGGACACTGGTCTTCAGTCCTGTGTCCAGAGGAGGCAACAGCAAGGTTCACCTGGGGCTTCCCCAGCTGTAGGGATTTGCTCTCCGCCCCCCACCCAAGAAGCAGCTCCATGCCATCCTCCAGGGCAAGAGCAGGGCCAGGTTGCCCCAAAACACCCACCCAAACCTCACCTTGCCACAGCAGCAGCTTCACCAGCAGCTGAAACAGCTCAGCAGAGCTCTTGGTGGGCATCCCTGCTGGGAGGGGGTTGCTGCCTGGCCAGGGCTCTTGCCTCACCTTAACGTTCCCAGAGGCTCCTCATGTCCACTGGCAATGCTGGTGCAGAGGGGGCAGCACCAGAGGGCATCTCAGCTATACCTATATGTAGACTTTTATATATAGAGATATTTTTTTTCCCACTGTGCAAGAGCAAGCTCTGGAGCCGTGAGCTGCTCCAGCAACAACTGAGGGAGAACATGACCCAGCACAGCCTTGTTATTCCTGGCTACTTAATTACTGCTCATGATTGGTCTCTAATAAACCTTTTGCATCATACCTCATGATTCAGTAAGGGTTTTCAGGAGCCTCCTAACTAATGGGCAAATGGAGCCCATTCCCACCGAGGCCCCATCACACCTGTGGGAATGATGTGATGAAGGGTGCAGCGAGGAGAGCATGTCCTGGGGGTGGGGTGGGAGGTTCTGGAGGAGCTTTCCTGTCCCAGGAGATATAGGCTAAAAAGTGCCTCCCTGGGCTTACAGAAGGGGCATTTAATTTAAAAAACCCCAAACACCCAGGGGGAGGATGGTTCCCAGGGTTTCCCAGAGAAGGGCTCAGGGCGCCTGTCTGCCCTAGCAGCCTTCCCCGCGCTGTGCAGGCCCGCCACGTGTGGTTTCTTCAGTTGCCATCCATTCCTCCCAGTGCCACAGACTCCATCTGGCACCCAGGCTGCGGGATGGATGCGTGTGCCGCGTGGGAGGCCGACGGCAGGGAGCGAAAAAGCTTCAGCCTGCTGCAGTCCTGAGCAGCAAACTGTGCGTGGATCAGGCAGCGCTGGGTTTTTATTTAACCCTTAATCTATCTCAGTAATTTGCTCTGCTGCTATAGGCAAGCAGATGCAGCCGCATACACCAACGGTCTGGCACCGATGAACCATTCCTGCAAAACAGGAGATTCTTTTGCTTCTAAGTGCAAACAATTTTCTGAGAAGCGTCAGGTGAGCAATTCCCTTCCTACAGGCCCCTGAGCCGCTTGACTTGTCCCATCACAGAGGTGGAGAGTTTAAGGACTTCAGTCTTGTAGGGGTTAAACCTCTAATTTAATTGTTTTAGTTTACTTTGAACTAAAATTTAATTTATCCTCAAACTCCACTTTTCTTTCATTGCAACCCAAACAACAGACACAGAGAGGACACGGTGCGAGGCCGGCACTGAAATAGGGGTGGGGGAGAGACCAAGGGGGCAACCGAGCAGCGTTATTCAGGGAGCGAAGGATGTGGCATAACAGAGATTAAGGTGGGGTGAAACCATGCCAGAGGACCAGGAGAGGTGTTCAAATGAGTGGGTGGGTGTCCTAAGGGGGTACTACAGTTATTTATGGAGCATTTATCGCTGTGGAGAACATCAGCCACGGGGTGATGCTGGGGGGAGCAGGACCTCGCAGGGTGGCTGGGCTCTGCAGCTCGCCCACGCCACGCTCGTGTCTCCGTGCCTCCGAAGCTCTGGAGAAGTTTCTCCACAGTCGATGAAGTTGTGACACTTGCATTTAGTGGCCCATACTCTTCCATGCCAAGAGCTGCTGCCGTGTCGGGCACTCTTAGAGGGACAGCAATGCCACCCAGCAGCATGGCCGCTGTTGCCCGTGTTTTACCAAGCACCACACTTTCCTGCCCCAAACCAGCATTTACTGAACCAACACCAAACACTTGTTTTGACAGTTTTCTTTCGGCAGTCCCGCACTTCCGAAGGGCTTGCACTCACTGGGGGAACGTGCGAGCTACCGGGCTAACAAATGCAGCCACATGATGACGATCTCTCCGATGAATTAAAATAATTACTTTTCTAATTCACCCCTAGACTCTGCTAAACCTTCTGGGGCCTTGAGGAAGGCGTGAAGTTTTTTTCACATCTTCTGCTTATGTAGGCAGACACTTTAATTTATATAATGAATAATTCTGTATTTAATGAGTACAAAGGAAAATTCCACTCGGGGACAGGGATGTCTCACGATGCTGCACAGGATTAACTGCACTAAACGACTCCCTGGTGTGGAAGAACGGAGCTGTGTGGGACAGCCCTCGCGCCTCTGAGCACCAGCGATTTCGGTGATCCTGAAGGTCTCCCTTCCAAGAAGGACTGAGAACATAAAGGAACCATCAAGGGGAAGATGCAAAGGCCTTTGAGCCACCAGAAACCACCAACATCAAGCCCAGCAAACTAGACTGGGCTCTGGGATAATGCAGGATCATCACTTGTGAACTCCAGCGCTTTCTTGGAGCCTAATTCACACCGAACACAGAGATCCCAGTGGAAAACTGATGGTTTGGCTGGGTGGGGCAAACAGAGGAGGACCACCACGCTTTGTGGCTGGATGGTGGGCCTGGGTTGTACTTTAATGCTTGAACCTTCCCAGCAGCAAACCTGTCAGGTAGCACCTACAAACTGGGTTTTAAAATAAGAAAACAGATGCTTGCAGGTGATATAAAAACTAAAGGTAAGTACAACTCTGTCTACAAAAAGGTGACCTGGTTTTAAAACTTAGCAAATCAGGAGTCAGGGACATCAGGTATACATTAGATATACGTTACTTGCTTCTCTGAAGGGACTGGAGAAGAAATAATCCTGTCCAAGGCTTGGCTGGATGTACGCCTGCGGTGCGGTCCCATGGGACGGGTGTCAGCGTCGATGCAAATAGTGGTGCTGTGCCAGGACCTGGACCCTACTTTGGAGTAGTTTATAAATAATAAATAACAAATAATGAAGAGGTGCAACATTCATTTCACAGTATGCTACAAATGAGGTTAGAAGTGCGTATATTCTGTTTGTTTTAATTACAGTAAGACAAACCAAGCTCAAATATATATCAAGAATCCCTGGAGGGTTTTGTTTTGCAGAAAGGAAATTTTCAGAAAGGTTTAGAAGAACAAGAGCAGAAATAAAGTTTGGACAAAGCTCGTTCTCCTGTGAGGTGACCAGCTCACGGCTTGCACAGGAGCACACGAGGGAGCACGGCTTTTTTCCTCCCCTGCCCTTCATTTTCCATCAGCGATGCTCTCACCCTGGCAGCTGTCAAGTCTCCCACGACCAAACTGCCAAAGCAGCAGATGAGATTTTAAAACTTAAAACCTCAAAGTAAGGTTCATGCACACGCACAAAAAAGCAGCCCAAGTACCATATTCTGCAAAAATGAAATATAAGCCAACTACTCTGGACTTGTGCCATTCGTTTCAGCTACACCACTTCGCACCCATCGGGGATCTCGCCTTTCACCAAAATGACCCGCGCTTCTGGCCATAATTTCCCCTAAATCCTGCACCTAATGTTTCCCGTGGGAAAATTTTTGGTAGTTTTCCACTCGACGCTGCACTGAAATTCTCGCGGTCTCTTCAGACCCCCAGCCTATGGGATGGCGGAGGAAATTTGGGTGCTGAGCCACCCCAACAGCCCAGACTCCCCAGGGCTGTGGCGCCTCCAGTCTAACAGGGGATATTTAAACAACACTTTGCAAGTGGCCACAGAGAAACCACCACCTGCTTGTGTCCAAGCCTGCTGAGGTATAGTCGAGAAAGATGGCTATTTCCCATTGCAGCCTGGCTAAAAGTGATATCCAGCAACAAGAGATATCGATCAGTCGATACTGAATCAAGACAAAATCTGTATTTTTCTAATGATGGCTATTTCTTGGAAATGTACACAAATCTTTTCTGCCTGCTGGTGCTTAGGCCAGTAAATCTACAATTAAATGATACAGTCAAATGCACAAACTTTTGCAGCCTATCTAACCAAAAAATACACTTTTTTTTTTTTTTTTTTTTCCTATAGTATTTTTTTTTTTTTTTTTTTCCCTTAGTTCTACTCTATTTTCTTTCTTGCTCTTGGATCCAGCCCTGGATTTATCCCCCAGGCAGAACTGCTGTTTGCTCAGTGGGATGAGCTGAAAGAAGACGACTTTGGAGAGATTTTTAGTTATGCAGGGAAGAATAAAAAAAAAAACCAAACCAAACCAACCCAAAGAAAGGAAAATATCCCAGCTCTCTAGGTTACATTATTGGTTATATAACCAACCTCTCTGGTTATATTTACTCTCCTATAAATAGAGAATTGCCCTGAAACAGTGGCCTAAAAAAAAAAAAAAGAAAAAGACAAATGGAGTCAGGACGCGGCGACCATCGGCGCTTGGGTGGGAGCGGGCGCAGGGGTGGCGGGGCTCAGCACGGGGACGAGGACATCTGGTCGTAGTCGGGGCACTTGAGCAGAGCCGGGTAGTTACTGTTCATCTGCAGGGACGCCTCGCTGGAGATATCCGAAGGGCTGCGTCCCCGCGCCCACGCGTCCGGGTGCAAGAACTGCCCTGAGTAGTCAGAGCAGTTGCTCAGACGGGGACGGTAGAACCCGGGGTGAGGTCGGTAGATGTCCTCGGCTGTGTATCGCTTCATGAACAGGTAAACGGACATCACCCCGGCGCTCTGCAGGGGAGAGAGACACAGCCTGACGCTCACCCTGCCAGCGGCCGCCTTGTCCACCAACACCGAACCAGAATGAAAATATAAATAGCTTTTTTTGCTCTGCTGCTGGTGCACCGAGGCGCCCGAGGACAGTCACTTCACCGCCCTGTGCCCCAGGTTCCTGCAGTAAATAACATGGCCCAACCATGTCTCCTCTGCATCCATCCATGGCATCAAGCCGTGATCAAATGCCCCATCAGTGCCCCAGGCTTGGGGGCTCTCCCCACTGTATACATCTCCCTGTCCCCACTGTGTATGTGTCCCGCCATTCTATATATCTGCTCTCATAGCCTACCCTTAAACCCCATCTGAGTCCTCTCTCTGGCACAGCCTCGATGTCTGCCCCCCCTCCCAAGAACGGGATACATTCATTACAGGGATGTGACAGCTCCCAGGTACCTCCGTGAGAAGGAAGGAGATGGCAGAGAAGGCAAAGGACCATCCATATTTGTAATTGAAGAATGTTTCCGAGTCCTTGGTCCTGTTCAGCATCTCGTCATTAATGCTGGATATGTAGAGGACCAGCCCCACCACCAGGGACAGACCTGGGGAAAAACCAAGGAGAAGGACGGTGGGAAATGCTTCAGGGATGAAGCCGCTGAGGAAGCACTTTCCTTTAAGGCCTGACTTGTGGGTGAAAGCGTAAAACTGTGGAATTGTGCTTGAAATAACTGGGGAAAGAGGCTGC
>NW_009260266.1:541252-543974 GCF_000687185.1 Egretta garzetta | reverse complement strand
GTTACCTGCTCAAGTGAGCCCGTGGGCACCGGGTAGGAGCTGGCTTCAAAGCTCGGCTGTCACAGCTATTTGTTTAACACTAGCACAACACCATGAATAAAACATCCACTTGTCTCCTGTAGAAACAGCCTGGGCTGAGCAGCCTGAAGTTTCAGATCTCTCCCGTGACCGACGTGCCATGAGAGGTGTCCTCTCCCCCAGCACCTGCTCTGGCATGGGTGGGGGGTGCTTTTCCCCACACCTCCTCACCAGTGCCACAAACGAGTGTTGCATTGGGTGATTTTCCACCCTGCAAAGCCCGAGCAGGCTGTGGGGCTGAGCTGGGAGCTCCCATGGGTGATAACTCCAACGAGGAGCCACCACAGTGGGTTAGGAGGGCAGCAGAGCCACAAGAGAAAACACGCTCCATGCTGAAGGATTCTCAGGAGAAAACCTGGCTAGCAAAACTCACCCGAGAGGATGAAGAAGATCCCCGAGACGAAGGCAAGGATGGTCCTGTGAGGCCGAATGTGGCCGATGTTGCTCAGGATGAAGCCAATGAACATGAAGAAGAGGCTGACCAGAGGGAAGGGGGTGGCAGAGCGGATCATCTCTGGTGGGGAAGGAGCAGAGAAAAGCGAGAACAGGTCAATCCTACCACGCAGTGCGAGAAATGGGCTCAGCTGGGTGGGACGGCTGCCACCCCGCTGCTCTGACCACACTGGGTCCCTCCCGGTCAATGTGGCTGCCCCGGCGCTGCTCCCCAGGCCCTGGCAGGGGGTCCCCACTTTGCTGATGAGCTGAGTGAAGAGGTGACTCCGTCTCGCTGCAGAAACGTCTGCTAATGTTTGCATTTCTGAGGGTTTCTGTGTGAAGTCCTACATAGGCAAAAACCATCGGAACCTGCATTTTTCTCTAGCTTCCCTGCAAAACTGTTTGCTGAATGCTTCTATTTATTAAATCAGAAATTACTCCAGAATTCATCGTGAGAGCTGTGACACTCCATCCTTAATTCATCCCACTATGTAATGTGTAAAACTGACTGCTACAGAATGAATACAGCTGCAGATTACGGAGAGGAGACTATGAAGCCAAACGCTGCCATCACCATCAGCACTGAATAGCCAGTGACAGGGAATTGTTCGGCTTAGATCCTCTGCGAGCATCCTGCCATTGGAACAGGCTGTCCCCAAAAGCTTGGGAGCACATCGGGTAATTCACACAGTAAAAAATGTAGTTGCATCCTTGCATGGTAGCGCTGCCAAGGAACTAGGAGCTTCGTCGGCAAGGACACGAAGAGGATTTATTGGGGGGGATCCCTCGTGACCCTTTGGTGCTTTGCGGGATGTGAAGAGTAAGAGCCCACCAAACCACTTACTGAGGACGTTGACTGTGGACTCAGACGTCAGCTGGATGTTCATGGGCATGATGTATTCGATGGTGAAGCACCGGCCACGCTCCTCGCCTGCAGCAGACACAGACCGAGTCACACCAGCGGTGTGTTTGTCCCCTTATTTTTGGTGGGGGAGGGAGTGGCGTTAAAACTAATTTCAGTGCATACATGAAAACCATCTTGCTTTTTAGTGCTGCTCCCACCTTGGGTGTCAGCGTTTGGGGCTGAAGAAAGACATCTCTTGACTACAAAGCATCTCTCTTGCACAAAAGGATTCCCTTGTACACAAAAACATGAACCCTGAAGCCAGGGGGTTTAAGGTCACCCCAGGGGCAGTATCAGAGCTCCTCACTCCCCCAACTTTTTCAAAGCAGCAGTTGAAACTTTGTGACATTTCAGATCGGTCACTTTGAGATTCCCATTCCCTTGGGTTTTATTCAACTCCGTCCCTGCAGCCAAGTTGCTTCATCAAACTTGGCGCGGACGGAGGGAATGGTCCAGCTGACCTGAATCTCAATGTTGCAGGGACAAAATGGAAAGTTTTCGGCTGCTGCCCAAGGCACCGTGGCCGCGGCGCTGGGATGGAGAGGATGGGGAACAGCGGGGTCTGGCACGGCAGCAGCAAACTCACCCAAAGCCTGCGTGCAAAGGCACATTCATCCATCTGACTATTAAAGCTGGGCATGGGGTGATGGCATTACTCAGGTTGTGCCTAAATTTGGAACCAAAGATGGGCACAACCTCTAAAAATCCTATTTTCCAGAGCCCTTTCCCATGGTATAATACTGACCCACAGCAAACGTCACCTTACAGGGAACGTTTTTCGGGAGGGATGCCATACCTGCCAGAAAGCAGACCCTCCAGAGCCCCGAGTGCAGCGACAGCTTGATTTCTGCTGTCTGGTTTTGGGGCTGGACGATGCCCTCCTCCAGGTAGAGCCAGTAGTCGGTGCTGACGGAGATGCCCAGGAGGCCGAGGCCGCAGACGGCAAACACACTGCTGAGCAGGGTCAGCGCCTTCCTGCCACAGGTGCTCATTCCCAAAAGCATGGGGGGGCCGAGGCGGCGGCGGGGACGGCTGCCGGGAGAAGGGACACAGCCATCAGCACGGAGCTGTCTAATGCTTTTTGGGGGCATGGATGTGTCAAAGCTTTGCCTTCTGCCCTTAATTGCTTATTTAGGTCGAGCCAGTGAAACAGTCATGGCATGCCCTGACGGACAGAGAGTTTGAACCAAATCCCACCCGACTGCTGCCCCTCGCCGGCCCAGGGCTCGCGGATGTGCGGGAGCCGCGCGGGATGGCCGGGAGCAGCTCATCAGCTCCTGGTTTATTTGCTGCGGGTGAATTCCT
>NW_009260266.1:540826-541112 GCF_000687185.1 Egretta garzetta | reverse complement strand
AGCGTGTCCAGAAGGAGCAGGGCAGTGACCGTGCCCCTGTACTCGGTGCTGGTGAGGCCACCCCTTGAATACTGTGTTCAGTTTTGGGCCCCTCATTACAAGAAAGACGTTGCGTTGCTGGAGCGTGTCCAGAGGAGAGCCACAAAGCTGGGGAGGGGGCTGGAGCACAAGGCTTGCGAGGAGTGGCTGGGGGTGTTTGGTCTGGAGAAGAGGAGTCTGAGTGGAGCCCTTATTGCCATCTACAATTCCCTGACAGGAGGTGGGGGCTGTAGTGGGGTGGGGGTTG
>NW_009260266.1:534749-540689 GCF_000687185.1 Egretta garzetta | reverse complement strand
GAGCCTTATCTAAGGGCAGCAGCACCAGCTGCATCGCCTCGGCACAGGACCCTGCTGGGGCTCACTGACTCTGCGCTAACAGAACAACAAAAATACTTTTAGCTGCCAGACCGAACCCCCCTCGCGAGCCGCCCCCTGTCACGATCCCACTCCCCCCAATGCTGCCATTTTTCCTCTGCCAGGGTAAATTTACCCATTAAAAGTATCCAGATTTTGCAAAAAACCATGCTACATTTATGCCTGCTGAATGACATCATCAAACGCCTCGCAGCAGAGCAGTGTGACGCAATAGCCTGCCTTTTTTGTGTCTTATTGGGCTTGCTGGATCAGAGCCGCAAGCACCGGGGTTGGCTGATCACAGAGACTGAACTGGTCCAAACTGGGCTTGTGCTTCAGAGGGAGGCAGGAAAATGGGGCCAGAGAGCTGCAGTCAGGCAGGAAAAACGTTAGTCAGGGAAAACGTTACAGGAGGCAGGAAAATGGGGCCAGAGAGCTGCAGTCAGTCCCTGGGAAAACGTTACAGAGGGCAAAAAAACCTTCCCTCATCCTCCATGTCACTTATGGATGGATTTTTTTAAAAAAATTTATTTTATTTTTGCTAATTTGTGGAATTTAGCAGTTCTCATGGTAGCCTGCAGACTGATAAAATGTCACCAGAAATCTTGGTGCAGCAGAGAAGTGCGATTAATATGGGGGGGTGGGGGGGAGGAAGTGGCATAGAAATGAAAGATTAGAGGAGTAAGAGCAAGAAGGGATACGTGCGAGAGAGATGGTCTTCTGGGGAGTGGGAGCGGGGCAGATAGTGCTATTGACTGCTTTTATAAAGGCAGTGTGAATCACAGCTAAGTGCCCTGTTATGTATATTTTCTAAGGCACATTTTGCTGTTGTTCAGCGCTGCAGATGATAAGGGGGGAAAAAAAAATAAATATTTAAATTCAGCTAGACAACAAAAGCCACAAATCTAACACAGCAGCAGTGGGACACATCTCCCTTGGGCTCCCTTTAAAATTGCACAAGCCTCGTTTGCGCCGTGTGAAGTTTGAAGGGACAACAAATGGGAGAGGGTTGGGGGCAGCGCAGGGTGTTCCCCCGCTGCATCCCGCTGCCTGGGAAGGAGGGCAGAGTCCTCCTAAACATGTTTGAAACACCTATTCCCAGAATAATGATGGATAAGCAGCAGAGCCGAGGCATGTATGTCATACGTCTCCCCAGGCGTCGGCTTTTGAACCCGTGGGGGAATAGCTCCATCGTGCCCGTACGCACAGCCCGTGTTTGCTATCACAGCATGGGGCGGTGAAGGGGCGCTTGGGAAGAGAGGTCTTGTTGCTGTTATCACTGCAGCAAAGGTGGCGGGATTTAGGGATTAAATCAGGAGATGTGGCTCCTGCCCAGGCCAGGGGATGATGGCTTGCTGCTCCGACACGTCTGGGCGGGCGAGCAGACTGGAGGAGGGCTTTACTTCTTGCACCTCTGATGTAAATATATTAATGCTCGCTTGCTTACAGTGACTCGCAGAGGTGCTAAAAGTCCTCACAGCTTGGTTTTTACACTCTAAAGCCTCCAAAGATAATGTTCTGCTGTAGTTCCCTCATGATTAATACAAGCAGACGATGCTGATAGTTCTTTCCTGCCGCTGAACTGCCTGCGAGCTGAGCTCTCCCGGGCAGCTCCGTGCTCTTGCAGCACCCGTCCCCAGCCCATCTATAGCACAAATGCACAGCACCAAGCTCCTCCACCCCCCAGTCCTGCGCCAGCCTTGCAGCAAGTTTCATACAAGACTGATGTGAAGGAAACTTGTAGTTATGGTGGAGTCCAAATAACAGCATTTACCAAACAGATGCAACACCCAAGGTCTGTCTGCAGCTCCAGCTTGCTGCTCTGGGCAGCAGTAAGAGAGAAAAGCAGGGAATGCTGCTGGAAGAGTTGCAAATTCTTGAGCAAAAAAGCAAAAGGGGGAGAGAGAGGCTTATTATTGCATCTTACCCCGAGTCCAAAGCAGGCAAGTACATCTCGGTAGGGAGCAGATGTACTTGCAGCCTCAAGTGCTGCAACAGTTCTTGACAATTCTCTCCCATATGAAATTAAGGATTTGGCTCTTCCTATATTCACACGGAGCCATTTCCCAGAAGGTACCGACCTACGGGAAGGGGAGCGCTGTCACCTACAGACAGCCCAAGCAAATGCTCCAGCTCATGCTACCGCAAGCTTTCCACCTTTGGCTTTGCTAACGAGTCTCATTTTTAATGTTCTTATTTAGTATTTCCCTCAGCTAAAGAAAAGCAGAGTGTGTTCCCAGGAGAGACACCTCCCTGCCAGGAGCATGAGGAGCAAGATGTGCAGAGGAGATGCCCAGATTTTTTTTTTTTTTTCCCCTGAGGAATTAGGAGGCAGCAGCAGCTCAAGAAGAACTGGTAGCTAAGGGGCAGAGAAGCATGTCCTGCAGAGGTAGCCCTACACCCAAGGACAGCCTTACTGTCAAGGGCAGAAACCAGCACAAAGCTGTAGATATTTGGACACCGCTTTACACCTTCGCTGGATGGGAATACACACTTCCCAGCTCTTGATGGATCCCATTGGATCCAGCAATATGATCAGGCCAAGCGCAGATCCTCTGGCTCATCCATTCTTTTCCCTAACTCAGAGCTGTATTTTCTAGTTGCCGCCTCAAAATGAACAATGTTTACTACAGGGTGTCTCATCCCTCTTGGCATTTTGGTGCCAAAATGGTAAAAAGGAGCTGGAATCTATTCTTGGCTTGTGTATCATCAACAAACATCCTCCCTGCACATTTTTTGTTAATAAGGAGCTAAAAAATCAAAGTAGGGAGCATGTGAAAGTCTGGATAAAGCCATTAAGAGGGAAATAGCTAAGTATTTCCTGTGATTTGCTGTTCATCAACACCAGACACTGGAAAATATGCCCATTTGGCATCATTTGTATTGGTCCGTGGGACCGTGCTAGCAGCAGGGAGAGGGGTCAGGCATCCGAATCACGTCTCTCAATTGCCTCATTCCTTTTCTCCCCCACACTTCAATTTCCATGTAATCACGCTTGCATTAGAGAGTGATCCCTGTTACTGCCTCGCTGGCACATAAAATCGAGCCCGGTGCGGTGGGGGACAGGAGGCAGGAATGGTGCAGTACAGCAGCTCGGAACAAACCTTCCCCCATGTCCGGCGCCCGGGGAATGAGCAGGGCTCCCAAGAGAAAGATTTTTCAAGGACACAAACAGGAGCTGGCTTGATTTTCAGCAAGGATTGAGTCCCCAGTAACCTTTACCGATCGTGTTATGCTTCCTACAGCTGAAAAGGTGATGCTGTTTGGTTTCCAGCGGGAGCTGTGTTTTAAATCAAATGAATATAGCCCCGAAGATTTCCAAGAAATAGGACCTTAGAACTGTTCCTGCTCCTTCAATCACACTGTGCCTTCTGGTAGGAGGCCAGGGAATAATAAAGGCAGTCTGCAATGTAATCTGCAGTCCTCATAATGAATTTCTTTTTGTCTTGGAGCCATAGCTTCTGATGGAAAGTGCACGTGGCCCTTGCTGGGGCCGAACCCTTTGGAAGATGAATATTGGTGTTGTTCCTAATACAGTTCACCCAGATCTGGGAGAGAGTTGAAGTCCTTACCTATTGCTCCACAGTGACAGAAGGAAAATATTATCCTGGTCCAGATTTCTGAGCCCACCCCTCCGTGACCTAAAGCTGAGCACAAGCCACCACTCCGGGCTACGTGGATGAACTGGAAGAAATAGATATATTGCTGGGCAGCTGCCTGGACAGGATGGGTCCTATCAATAAATCACTGCTCCGAGTTCAGCAGAAAGCAACGCTCCCTCCTGCCCTGGATAAAGGTAGAAAGAGCAGGGCCAAGCCAGGCCAAGGAGGCAGCTATTGATTTTTATGTGGCTAGAAGATAATTTCCAATTTCCTGACATTTGAGAGGAGGGGAAGCACAGCCAAGGTTATCGGAGCAGACAGGAGGGAAGGTTTGTTTGTGGAGGGGTGCTGGGATCCAGGACAAGCCTGGCGACCTGCCTCTGCAGTTGTGAAAGCCTCGGCCCTGCTGCAAGCCAAGGGCAGAGGGAAATCAAAAGTTAAGCCTGGACCTGGAGCGGTGGGAAAGGCTAAGCAGGACATAAAGGAGGAGGAATGAAGCCTGGTGGAAGGGAGGTAGGAAACCTGCTGAGCGAGCGATCGATGCACAAAGAACATCAGGCACCTGGGTAAGAGCCGGCGAAGGCAGGGGAGCGTGAGCTGTGATGGAGCTGAACCGAAAGGACCAGCTCCCACTAAGCTGCGACAGGAAAACTGGGCTGGCTAAAAATAAAGGGCCTTCAAGCAGCACAATCTCTTCATCAGGACACAAGGCAGGGCATGAACAGGGGCAAAAATAAATAGGTCAGGGAGAGAGGCTCTTTCGGAACTAAACTTTTCAAAGCCGGCAGCGCTCGGGTAGGCAGGACTGTGCCAGGGAGCTGGCCAAGGCCACCGCCACATCGTCACCCTCCTTCAGGCAGCCCAATGTCATGGTGGCTCCCTCATGGGCAAATCCAGAAAAGCCTAATTTGGTCATGAATAACCACAGTGGAATAGAAAGGGGGTCGCAGAAGGGCACAGTGGTTTCCATTGAGCTTATGGAGCACCCAAGGGGAGCAAATGCTTCGGTCCTAAAACAGCACGTGCAAGACACAGCCCGCATCCAGCCAACTTGACCTGATGCTCTGTTGGTTTGCAGCGAGGGTTTTGCTGGTGTGAGGAGCACACAGTGAGATGACTTTGGCCACAGCTGGGCATATGCAGCTCAGCAGGGAAGAGGAAGAGGAGGAGATGGTGTGGGCAGTGCCCACTGCTCCACTGGGGACCCAGAAGAAACAGCCCCACAAACCTGACCTGCAAAACTGGGCAATTGGGAAAGAGCTTTAGTTTAGGAATTACTGCTTGGGAAGGAGCGATCCCTCCTGAAGCTTGGAAAAGGTGTACCACAGGCCAGAGAGCAAGACAAGGCTGCTCTGCTTCCATAGAACAGCTGAAGGAGAGCAGGGATGGCTGCAGAGAAAAGCAGTGATCTGCTGGGCTGGTATGCCAAAGGGGAAAAAGCTGAAGGGGATGTGGGTTGGAGCTGGTTCGCAGGGTTCCTAGGAGCCCCATCCTGGGCTGCCAGCACCCACCACCTCACGGTGAAGACAGAAATATATAAGGCAGCTTCAGAGAGCTGCATCAGTGTCATAAGGAAATTTCAGAGAGAGAAATGATGTATTGGAAAAATTAAGTACAGGAATAAATCTTTTTGATGTGGAGGAGGTTTAGCCTGATGTTAAGAAATGAAACAGTCCATCTCAGGGCAGTTTGAACAAGCAGTAGTAACCGCGACTACCAGCAGCCGTAAACTTCAAAAGGATCGATACCGGCCTTGAAAGCTTGCCCTCGGCCACTAACAGCGGCGCGGCGTGGCCAGCCCCGCACGCAGCTCTGCCATTACAGCCGGAGAGAAACAGCAGCACTGAATCAATCAAGTGCACTGGGCTCACAGGCTCTCCAGAGGGTTTTTTTTCTTTAAAAGCAAAACATTAAAAAAAAAACAAAACCAAAAACAAATAAAAAGAAGGCTGGTTATGAGTTATTTAAACTTAGATTGAGCCACAGCAATCATAATCCTATTAGTTTTGCTTGTCACAGACACAAGGAACGTCTGAAAAATAATCAGAAGAAACGATGCATAACCTCCGCACACTGTAATGCTCACCATTAAATTTATGAGGGGGATTACTTGGGATTTTTCTCTTACACTTGACTTCCATAATTTTTCCTCAGAAATTCCCCTTTTCCCTGGCACTTCCCGTGCTTCGTTCCTTATCCGACTTGTTTTTTTTTTTAAGCTTGATCAAAAAGCCTTTCATGGCAGTGCAAGCACAAAGGAACTGACGAATGGAAAAAACCA
>NW_009260266.1:527949-534738 GCF_000687185.1 Egretta garzetta | reverse complement strand
CCCCCCAGCCTGCTTAGCAGACCCCCAAGGCTGACCATGGCTGCTCTCCCCTCTCCTTCTTTACTGTGCACTGATCTTTCTCCTGTGGACTGCTCAAAACCTGCCCCGTTTGCTGTGGACTGCTCAAAACCTGCCCCGTTTGCCTGGGCCAAGTTTGCAAGGATGGCTGCTACGGTTAACTGAGCCCACCTTCAGCTCTAGCACCCAATGCAAGGAGCTCAAATGATATTCCCAAGGTCAAATGATATTCCCAAGGTCAAGGGAGCTCAACTGAGATTGATTTCCCCACCCCAGCCCTCTGACAAGCCGCTTTGCCAAACCAGTCACTTCTTCTGTGCCCGTGCCGCTGTGGCGATGGCTCCGCTCCAGCTCAGTCACACGAATGGCTTTGCATGATGCCAGCAACGTGCAACGAATGCAATGATCGACCAAACAGCCCCCCCGGTCCCTGCTCACACGCTGCTGGCACAGCTCGTGTGCGTACAGCTACTGTTCATTCACGTGGTCTTTCCGGATCCACAAATTTCCCCCCAAAAACCTCATACAGAGCACATCCCACCCACGTGTCTCCTTTCTCCTTGGTGTTTTAAGGCTCTTACCTCTTTTAACCCCTGCTGAAGCAACACTTTGGCAAGAAGAAAACCTGCGACGTTGGCTGCGAAGGTGGGAAGCTCGGGTTCTGGCAGAGCAGCTGTGAGGGAAGTGTCAGAGCAAGGAGGGTCCTCGATGGTTGCTTCGGCTGCTGGGCGGCTCTGGGAGGAGCTGGGAGTGGGGTGGCTTTGGCAGCGGGCAGGGGAGAGGTCCTGGATGGTAGGAGAGGGCGCAGCCTTGGCTCTCTGCCTCCGACCGACTCACACGAGGGATGCACGAGGCTGGGACACAGGGAGAGGCGGATGGCAGGCAGGTCTCTGCATCCACGTGCCGGCAGCTCCTACCCTGTGGTTTTGCAGAAGAGCATTACACAAAGTACATTTCTCAAGAGGGAAGTAGGGGCTAAAGCTCTGAGCTTGCAATATTGCCTGTGCACCCAGGTCCAGTTCTCCAGGTCTAAACTATATATATATATAGTATATATATATGTATATATATTCAAACTTTACACCACTAACAATAGCTCAGCCCTTCCCTTCACAGAGCCCTTCCCAACGCCCTCTCCCCCCCACGTATCAAAGCTGACATACAATATTCACCTGCGTGCAGCGTGTCAGAGTGCTCGCAGTCAGGGACGTGAGTCAAACTGCTGGTTTCAATACCCTACAAAGAGCTACAAAGGCAGAATAAAAGGGGGACTAGCTAGTGCTGCAAAGCAAACCCGCTGGGGACTCTGCTAGAAGATCTCTGAAATCTCCTCGCTGTGGGCTGTGCGGAGCGGTGCTTGCCCGTTAACCTCTGCATGCTGTACATTACAGGTTGTGCTTTATATCCTCAGTACGCAAACTCCAGTAACCCGGCGGTCCAGTGACCCTCTTCTGGCTTCGGCGTCCTGCTCTGCTCCCCCCTGGCTGGGGCAGAGGGAGCCTGAGCAAACCCAGCAGCAGGGATAAGCAAAGGCGGCGTATCCTCACCGCGCGTGCAAGGGCTGGAGGAGAGCGGCTGGCTCGGCTGCCGGCGTCCACTTTGCACCACGACCAAGGCTGGGCTGGGCTGGGGAAATATAAATCTTTAACAGTTGGGTCTTGTTCACTTCCACGTGCCATTCAAGCCGGCACGAAGTCCTGCAGTGGCCTTGTGTATTAAAAAAAGCAGAATAAGCCCCTTGCACGATGACAGCTTTTCAAGGGCTCTGTGTCCTTCCAGCAGCAAGGCAGGTCACAGCGTGAAGATCTCAGGCACATTTTCTGTGAGATACTTATGGTGTTTTAAACTGAAGCAGGTATGAACAGAACCCACAAATGCAGCATAAGCCTTTCCCTCAGCCCCGCAAGAGCTGTGAGTTACAAATGCCAGTGCATGAAATTTCTCCTGGCTATAAACTCCTGGTGCTACAGAAGGTCTAGGAATGAGCCCCAGCCCAGGTGTCAGGAGATGAGGCTGCTCCCGCCGAGCTGCTCGGCAGAGAGGGGCCAACCCCCCTGTTTCCTTCTTTTCCCCTTAATGATCAATGCATGACAGCTTGAGCTAAATTAAGCAGCGCTGGGAGGTAAAAAATAGCATCAAGAGCTAATTAAAGCTCTTCCGCCTCCCCCGTGTTGGTGGTGGGGAGAGGCGAGCCCCGGGTACCTGTGCCGTGGAGGCAGGGCAGCCCGCCACGGCTCTTCCCCCGCAGCCGCCGCTCTTCGTGCCAGCGCTGGCAGCTGGAGTGGTTTTATGAACACTTTCAGTGTGATAAATGAGAGAAAGCAAGAAGCCCCCGAGCGCCGTTGGCGTCTCAGAGCGCTGAAGGCTGCAGACAAGCGGCACGTTGGGCAGGCTGCATGTGCCCGCCATGGCCACCGAGACCTCCGTCCCCGCGGCGTGATTAAACAGGATTGCTAGCACGAAGCAGACACCTTGTTAGCCAGGAGATTGCATTCCCCCTTCCCCGTTTAGAAACCACCTTTGCTGCAAAGCCTCCCGAGTACTGAAACGATGGCATAAAGAACACGGAGCAGGGCCGTTCCATCCACACCTCAGGCAAACGTCCGAATAACCCAAGTGCCATTTGTGGATGCCATTAAACCCAGTTACCAAACACAGTGGCTGCTCCATCCAGCCTTGCCTAAGTGGTTTGGAACACAGTTCCTCAGATGCTGGTGTGGTGTCTTCGTGCACAAGCTCCCCAGATCCAACAGTGAGCAGCTGCAGAAGTTTGGTCCCATCTTCACACAGGAAAGGTCTTTGCTTTGGGTTGCTTGTTGGATTTAATAGCCAGGTTATGTGATCTTAAACTACATAGTAAGTGTTTACACATCCTTGGAGATATTAAACTTTCTACTGCCCTGATTTTAGCGAGATTCATTGCCATTTCCAGGATTTAACTGTAAATGTCCCAGCAGATGGGGTAGGAAAAACTATGCCGGGCATGGAGCATCCTGAGACGAGGCAGCATGACCCAGTCGGAGGAGCACGGCTCGGTACCAAGCCTGGCGTGGCCCCAGTAGGACATGGGCTGCCTCCTGCTTGTCATGGGGAAGCGCAGCTGTGTCCTGGGAAAGTCTGCGGGAGCAGGCAGGGAACAGACTCTGTCTCACTCTTTCTCCATCCTTCCCCCAGGCCAGCACCCATTACCAGCTGAAACTTGGTCTGACTGCATAGCCGGTCTTTACCTACACCCCTCTCCTCTTCACACCATTCCTGTACATCATCAGGTGCTTGCGCCTGTGGCACCCAGCCAGCAGTCCCTCTCCTACCACCTATATCATGACCTGATATTTTCTTCTCTGTGCAGTCTGTAAGATATTTTACAGTAAGAACTGTAAAACAGTTGACACTCATGATGCCGACATTGCTTTCCTCTTCAGCCATCCCCACCCTCCTTCAGTCGTTGTACAGAAAAGGGCAGTTTTGCCCCAGTTTCTTTCCTGCCCATAGCTCACCTTTTCTGTGCTTCAGAAGAGAGGTGCCACTTCCCAAGCAGCAACTCCAGCATTGGAAGGATTTAACATAACTTTCCAAATCACCCAGTTTTCTAGGCTGAGTTTGCTGGGGTGCTTCTGGCCGTCTGCACCTCCCAGGGTCTCCAAAAGCATCCTAGAGGGGACCATTTTCTACTGACTACAAAGCCAGTGTGGCTCTGAGCATCCCCCCAGGAGCCACCACTGCTCAGCCGCCACAGCAGCAGGAACTGGGGCAAATCTGACATGAGGGGAGCTGGGGGTGATGGGAGATGAAAGTGGAGCCCCACCTTGGGTCAGGTATTTTGGCAATGCCAAAGGCAAAGCTTTCTGTTCCTGTAGAAAGCGATGGCATCCACCCTTGCTCGGGTAAACGGCATGGCGGCAGAAGGCGAAGGCAGAACAGCCGCAGTCTCACCATGGCTTCACCCAGACCCTGCCACCATGGCTTCACCCAGACCCTGCCACCATCCTGGGGAGGTCTTGCAGATAATGGGCTTCGAGTCATGATTTTAGCTGTGAGACGAGCAGGATGTTCACAGTCTGTCACTCCGTGAGAACCGATAGAGGATGCTCCAGGATCTCCCGTCCTGCCTTGTGCCAGCACCTGCCGAGAACCCCCACATTGCTGCCTCTCACCTGGCTCCGGTCCCGTCTTCGTGTCCGACTTGAGCATCATCTCGGTTAAGTATTTCCCAAATAGTTAAAGAATGTTTCTCCTGTGATGTCTTGTATCTCAGTCCCTGAGTGCTAAACAGGGAGCTCAGCTTTTGCGTGGGACATGGCACCTAGGGAGTGGGTTTGTCCTGGGAAAGGGAGGACTGAAAACTCTCCCTGCCTGCACGCATCTGAGCACTGGTTGGATTGTCCCACCTAGGCTTGGCATTGTGGTATCAACCGCTGTTGTGAATTTTTAATGACCAAACCCATACAGAGAGTCTCCTCCCACCTACACCCAGCTCTCTAACTGCTGCAAAAGGGGAGGTTTGCACCCACCATGCTCACAGCTCTGCTGTCCTGCTGGCTGGAGAAGGTGGGGGGACACAGGTGCCCATTCGGGACCCTGCTGCAATCCCATGCTTGGACCACCTCTCCCAAACATAACCCACCACGTCTCTCTGAGTGAAGCAGAGAGATTCCCAGCCAGAGCTGCCACACAGGAAAGGGACACCTATTGCAACCAAGCGTTTAATGTCTCCTGAGAAGAAGCCAGGGGTTGCCCACTTGTAGGGCTTTGAGGTCCTGCCCTGGCAGACCTGAGCCTCTGCTCCATGCGGATGGGGACAGCACCCAGATGGGTACCGCAGGGGAAAATGAATTATCCGCATGTTGTCTTGGGTCAGTAGATGCCATCTGCTGTGCTGCTCAAATTATCCCCCTCAGTGCAGCCCTGAGCACCGCTCTAATGAGGTTTTTTTTTCACTGATAAGCAATGATACCTCCCTCATAGTAAAGGAAAAGCTGCAAGTCCCGTCTGCCAAAGTGACCAGACACAAACCCCACTCATCTGTAACAGCCCGTTTTCCGAGCCTGACGATGCATCAGTGCGGTCCTTTGACAAATTCCATTTTCCCAGTAAATATTTTACTATAAGTGTCAGAAGTTTGTGGCTGTACAGTGGTAAAAATCGGCGTGACTTTGATTCCAAATCCTCTTTCTAGAGCACACCTAGAACCCAGACCCCCTTTCATTTCAGTGAGATTAAGACTCCCAGATAACTTTTGTCCTGGACTCCATCATCTAGTTATTTTAAAAACATGCCACCTTAAAGCCAGGGCTTTAAATCTTCCCGGCTGACTTATGAAGAGCTCCCGGCGCTCGCTCCAGCTGTACACTTGCGCAGCTCACAGCTTGCCGATACCGCTGAAGCCTCTGCGGGCTTGTGCATTATTTCCCTCTTGTATTTTATATTCCCTTCCCTCTCCATAAATGAAGCTGAAGCTGCAAATGCTGCGGTATGGATGCTGCCAGGTGGGGATTCATTCAGCTCGATGAATATATTCAACAGCTACAATAATCCAGCAAGGGATTGGAGAAATCAACACACAGAAGCGTTTCTGTCCCTTGGACACCACATGGAGCAGCCGCACGGCGGCCAAGGGGAAGGCTTGATGGCAGTGGGACGGAGCCAGTCTCCTGCCCTTTGGCTTTTTACGTGGGTCACGATGTGGCAGACTGGAACAGTGCCCCTAAAATCCAGAGGCAGATGAGCCTTTGAAAGGAGCCCGGCTGCATGGCGCTTGTGACACCAAAGGGCAGCAGTGGTGGAAAGGTGGGAACGCTGCCCAGGTCACACCACCAGCGCCTGCTGCTCCTGCACAAAACTCAGTGGAAATACTCCTTTTCACCTGAAATACTCCTTTTCACCTGAAATACTCCTTTTCAACACCCTTGCTGGAGTAGTGCTATTTTCAGTGAACGCAACACCCTTGCTGCCCTTCCCAAAAGTTCACCTGCAGCATCCAGGCCACCTACCAGCTCCGGCGAGGCCTCCTCTTCCTCACCCTCTCCCCTGTGGAAGTTTGGGGGGGCACGAGGGATGTGGTGGGGACAGCGGTGGGGACAGCAGTGCTGTGGCTCAGACCCACTCTCCGGACACCCCCGAGGAGCCTCCTGCTGCTTCGTGCCTGGAAGTCCCAACCCTAAAAGCTACAAAAAGCATCACACATCAGGGGCTGATGAAGTTTTACAAAATGCCAAGCAGTTAATCAACAGCCCAACAGCGTGTCAGGAGCCCGCCCCGCTCGCGGCTGCGGTGGCTGAAATACCACATTTCACGTTTCACCACCTTTCACCGGATACGAATAAGGAGCGTGTGGAGAAGCGCAGAAAGGCTCCTCGTCCCCGTTCGCCTGTTCGTATGCTAACACACGATCCAGCAGGTTCTGCCCCCCCCCCTTTTCTACTTTACTTCGCTTGACAACCAGGTCAGGTTTTTCTCATATAACTGCTCTTGAATTCACGCTCCCTTCTCCAAAGGGTTTACTACACTGAAAAACATCGGCAGCCCCTGGCTTCCAACAGATTTTTATATTCCCTGTGAGAAATAGCCCTCTCCTCAGCTCAACGTTCAAAAGTCACCGGTGGAGACAGGGATGCTCACAGTGCCCAAGAGATGGCCTCTGTGTCTCGGAGCAGCCTGGTGGAGAGAAAGCCCCGGGATGAAGAGCCGGGCTCAGCTCCCCATGTGCGCGGGGCTTTCGGTGGGGGCTCGGGCACCCCCAGACTCCCATGGCGGCGCCGGCGAGCAGAGGGG
>NW_009260266.1:522188-527375 GCF_000687185.1 Egretta garzetta | reverse complement strand
CATTTCTCCCTTCCCCCTTCTTCCCCCACTTTCGCTCTATTCCTCCCCTTTCCCTCTGGTCCCTTCCTTTCCCTCCCTCCATCCCCTCTCTCCGCTTCCCTCCGTCTGTCCCCGGTCCCTCAGCTGTGGCTGGTGGCTCCAGTTCTCCAGCGGGGCAGGGCTGGGAGCCAGCATTGCCCCTGCCCCTCTGTGCATCCTCCCTTCCACGCACCCCCAAGCCCCTCTGTGCCCCCCACCTGGAAACACGGCCCCCTCCGGGATGGACCTGGCCGGAGCCGGCAGCGCTGGGTGGGCTGCGCTCCCCGGGGACTCACTTGGGAGCTGGAGAAGGGAAAAGTGGCTCCAGCCACCAGTGTCAAACAAATCCACATCTAAGGGCACAGCAGACAACGGGGAGGATTGGAGGGCAGCAAGCCAGTGTGCTGGAGAGAGCCAACTTGGCAGGGCTGGCACCAGGGCAGGGAGGAAGCCAGGGCTAAAGGAGAGAGGGACACGGGGCCAGATGCTGTGGGCTCTGGAAACCACCGCCAGACAGAGTGATCCAGCCAAAGCACATAGAAAATTAGTGGCAGAGCCAAGAATAAGGACACAGCTCCGCCAGGGTGTCCAGCAATGGGACGCTTCCTTGGATGCGGCAGGAAGGACAAGAAAAGGGTCGCCCACCACGCAGGTGACTCGCTACGGGAGCTGCCAGCCCAGGCAGCAGGGCCCAGGGCAGCTCACGGCCACCGTCGCAGTGCCTGAAGCTCGGCTTTGTACGGCAATTTCTGCAGCGAGAGCTTATTCTGTGCAAGGGCTTTGCACATGGGAGGGTTCCTCCAGCCGGGGCCCTGCAGCAGGGAGCCGGGCAGTGACAGCGGCGGTGCAGGACAGCAGGGTGGCTCCCAGGGAAGGCTCTGCTGAGGTCTCCCAGCAGGAGAACCACCAAAGCAATTCATTAATTCCAAGTCTAATAAATTCAGTCTCTAATAAGTACTGGGTCACAGTTTCTGCACAGCTTTACCCACACGTTGTGCTTACCGCAACAACACTTCACCCGTTCCCCGCGCCCTGGCTAAAACATGGCGCGTCTCTGCCCGAGACATCCCCAGTTAGCAAAACAGGAATATCTTAAATAGAACAATTCAAAATAAAGTGAGATATGAGATGCGGAGGAGGTGGTGGTTAGATGGCTTGTTTGAAGTCAATGGAGCCATGTACTCAGGCTTGTTGAGCTCTGCTGTGATTTATAGAAATAACAGAAGCTGATGCAGATGTATATGTTTTGATTTCTCCAACCAGAACATGTTGGAGCCTGACACAGCGAAGCCCCAGTGAGATCCAGGCTGGTGGAAACCTGCCTCCCAGTAGAGCCCCAGCTGGAGCATACTGGTTATTTTGTCTTTGCGGGACTGCACCTCTGCATACGTTCTTTCTCACAGAATTACAGTGATATTTAAACTACAGCAAATTCAGCATGTTTTCCTGGGCTCATGTCTCAGCCCCCTAAGGAGGAACTGGCTGCCGTTGCAAAGATGCATCTTTCCGTGTACCCTTCCCTGCAGCTGGAGATCTCAAAACAACCCCCAGAGGTATTTAGTACCTCTCAAACACCTTTCATGAGGAAGAATTGAAGGCAGCAAATCCATCGGGGGATGGACAGTAAGGAGAGAGCAGGGATTCGGTCGGCAGAATGGATTCTGTGCTAGAAAAAGGCATTTGAAGAGGCGATGCCCTCTGGGACCCCCCGCAGCCCCGGGGGAGGAGGAGGCTTCCCTGGGATGGAGCCAATCAGCAGGGAATTACCAATAAAGTCAAAAAGCTACAAGAGGCAGGTTAGACCTGGATATTCATTGCCGCCTGTCAGGGTGCATTATTTTAATACAGTAATTGGCTGTTCATCATTTTTCTTTTCTCTATATTATTGAAAAAAACAAACAACCAACCAACCAACCAAACAAAACAAAGCAGACCTTCATTTTCCTCCAGACAGGCAATCTGCCGTATTAGCTGCCTGGGCACTGTGCGGGATTATTTGAATACACCATGGATAAAGGCTGCAGCACATACAGCCACTGACATAATTAACCATTACAGTGTAAGAGGCCCCCCAGCAGCCATGCATATAATCAATTAGAAATACACATTTTGGGCTTCAGCCTCTTCCTCCCCCCACCCTGCCCCTCTGCTTCATAGAATCACAGAATCGTTCAGGTTGGAAAAGACCTTTAAGATCATCAAGTCCAACCGTTAACTCAGTGCTGCCATCCCACCACTAAACCCTGTCCCCAAACACCACACCTACCCGTCTTTTAAATACCCCCAGGGATGGGGACTCTGCCCCTTCCCAGGGCAGCCCCTTCCAGTGCTTGACAAAATAAGTTTTCCAATCCTGCTTGTCTCATACAGCAACTTCTGCGGTGGCGAAGCGCATGGACGATGCCAGCACTCCCACCCGGAGCGTTTTCCACCAGCATGCCAGGGCCAGGCTGTGGGAGGGCACCGGCGATGCCTCCCCAAACCCCTGTGCAGCCCCAGAAGCGCAGCCAAGCTCTCCTACCTCGTTAGCAGCTCTCCATAATTCCTTCCCCATAACACCTACTTCCCTGCTAATGGCAAAAGATGGTGAAGATGAAGTGGAAACCCCTTCTCCTGTCCAGGAGCTCGGTGTGGCAGTCCTGGGCAGGACAATCAGCACTTTGCATCTTCTCAGCATCCTCCAAAACTTGGGGCAGGACTTTACCAAATCCTGCAACAGCTGGTTTTTGGGTTTTTGGTTTGTTTGATGTAACGCCGACCAGTGCCATCTCAGCATTTCCAGAGCAGCACTGCTTTGACCGCCCCACTTTCCCCACTTCCCTGCTGAGCTCTCTCCTCCCTCGGAGGGAGGATCTTCCACCACAGCCACATGTGGGGCAAGTGAAGCTGGGTGGGAATTTGCACGTTACAGGATGTTATTCAGCTGTGCCTGCCCTTGCAGGGCTGGAGCTTGACCCCGCTGGAGCAGCCCTGCCAGCCCTGGTGCTGGTGGCACAGCCTTTCATACCACACTCAAAACCAGTCTGGAAGCATGAAGCTCCACAGGCACCTGAGCTGCCAGCTTGTAGCATGCCCCCAAGGTCAAATCTTATTAGTGAGGAGGGATTTAAGCTTCATTAATGGCCCAGACCAGAAGCAAGTCTTTACAGCAGCTCTCCTCGGGCTGTCAGCGATGCAGCAGGGTGCTGAGGTCCCATCTCCTTTTAGCTCCAAGTGTTCAATTCCTGCAAGTGACATTTGCAGGGAACCATTTCCCTGGCCTTTTCCCTTCCGGCAGAAGTCACCTTGAAGGCACTCAGGATATTATACAATAAAATGCCTGGTCCTGTCAACCCGGGCCACGAACTGAGAGCCTCAGGTTTGCCTCCCCTCCTGCTCCCTCTAATTTGCTCTGCGCTGAATTATTCAGACAGCAAATCTGCCCAGCAAACAGGCTGGGACGAGCCACCCCATGGGCAGCCGCCCCTTGAGCCCACGCCTGGCTCTGGTCCAGCATCGGACAGCAGCTATCGACCAACTTAAATTGTGTATCAGGCTGTAAGAGGTGTTTTGGGCACAGGAAGGGAGAGTCTGCACCAGCCAGAAATCGCAGCGTTTGCCCGAGGAAAGGGAAGAGGGAGCAGGTAGATGCAACAAACTGGCAACGCGAAGCTGAAGCTGCTGTGACTTGTGTGGGAGGTGACGGATGCTCCATGCCAGCTGCCTCGGCTCCTGCTATTTTTTGTCCTTTCGTGGGCAGCACAGCTGGGGGGAGGCTTGGGGAGATGCCGGAGCATGGCAGAGATGCACAGCAGCCCCAGCACAACCCTGGGGGAACCCACTGCCACCCCCGTGCAGCCTCCAAAGGTTGGGAACTACTTGCTTGAGAGGCTTTTGAGATTTTCTCTTTCCATGAGAGGATGTTTGCGCGACAGATTTGGCACTGGATAGCAGAACCGGCGTTAGCAGCCTGGGTTTGGGATCCACAGCTGCGACACCCACGGCTCCCGTGCAAGCGGATGCGACCTTGGGATGTGCTGCTCCAGCCAGGTCCTGCTACGTTGCAGGAGTCAGCACATGCTTGTGCAATGTCTGCTCCTTACCCCAGCAGCAATGTTGTTATTTTTTTTTAGCTTTCAAACACTGAAAGTAGGAAAAGAGGGAAAACTCGTGGCACCAAAGAACCAGCCGCTCTCCCCTCTCCATTAGGGTTTTGACATCCTGCTTGCGCCGTCACTAAATTAGAGGAATTAACTCCTGGGGGCTCTTGGAGCTGAAGCTCCTCTTGCTGTTTCTCCTGCACATCCCTCTGCCTGGAGCCGCTGCTCGGGAGGAAGCACAAGGAGAGGTGCAACATTATTTTTATCTCTGCACCCACACACTGTGTGAAAGCTTAAAAAAAAGGTGTAGAGCCTTTCGCAGCCAGCCTCCCCGAGAGGCTCTGACTCACGGAGTAACAAAGGTGCACGTGTGAATGGCATTTATATACTTTATTTAAAATAAAACACCTTCTGTAATCATGTGTGTCTAAACAGAGCTAATAAAAGCTGAGGATGTGCCAGTTCCCAAATTTTGCTCCGGCAGTTTGGCTGGTTGCATCCTTTAGCCCCCCGTGGGGGCCGGGGCCGGCCAGCACCGCTGCATGGCTCGTGTGTCCCCAGGCTGGAGGGAGGGAGCTTTGAAAGGGCATCAAGTGCCCATGTCCCACTGCTCCCCGTGCGAGCGGGCAGTGCCCTTCTGTTGAAAAAGCTGGAAGGGATGCTGGCAGTAAGTTTGTGCTCACCATTGGCGTTTTCTGTTAACCCTCTGCAAAAGGAGCGGTGGTACGGGCAATGCCCCCCCTTTCGTGTCCAGTCTCCGGCGCTGGGACCTGGCCAGGTTGCCCAGCGCGGCCCCATCGGAGCCATCCAGGCTGGCTGGAAAATAGGCTGCTTGCAGGATGAGGGATGGCTCTGGCCATAGCAATCAGATTTAAAAGGTCATGTTTTGGAAAGCAGTTTAGATGACATTAATTATTAAACCCTCATAAAGCTTCTATTAAAGGTAATAGATTTCCATGTGATTTATATAGCACTGAAATTCATTACCAATCTTTTAATGACGTTAGGGTCAATCAGGCACAAGAATGCTAAATGACTTATCCCAAAAGGACCAGGAACTGATCCAACGCGTTTTGGGATGCTCTCATCG
>NW_009260266.1:511588-521941 GCF_000687185.1 Egretta garzetta | reverse complement strand
CTTTCCCTCCTCCTGCCCTTGCACTCATTGCTGGTTGCGTTTATAACAATTTCTGATGGATTTTTCCTGAAATCACACCTAATGAGTGTCTCAGACATGGTTACACTTGTAGGAGAAGCAAATGAATCCTGTTGAAAGAAGAGTGTTTCTGGAGGTGTCACTGAAAATGTTGAAGCTTTAATGAAGTTTTATGTGGATTCTGTGGAACGATTTATATGGATTCAGATGTCTCCCTGTTATGGGCATTGAGTTTTATTAAGTGCTCTGCATAGAGGAGCGAGATAAGGGGGAGCGGATCAAGTCCCTGAAAGAAAAAGAACACAGATGGGGACCAAACATGGGTTTGTAACCTGAGAAACAACTGGTTTGTGTCCAGGCTGCCCGGGTACCTGTGCTTCCTGGAGCCACACACAGGTGGCAAGTCAGGAATAAAGACAGGTTTACTAAAAGGCCAGTCCTGGAAAACTGGACTTTACTGGGCAAACCCAGCCACTGAAATGCTGCTACGACTATCTGGGTGTCCCAAGCATCCCCACCCACCTGGGTCTGGGGGCAGCTTTGTAACACACAGGTACACCCGGAGCTCGTACGAGCAGGATGGCAGGGGTGGGAAAAGCTACCACGAACGAGGACAAAGCCCTTGGTCTTGTAGAAAGGAGGAGCATTGCAAACCCCTCTGAGCACTGCAACCCCCTCTGGGCATTGAAACCTCTCTGGGCATTGCAAACCCCTCTGAGCATTGCAAACCCCTCTGGGCACTGCAAACCCCTCTGGGTGCTGCAAACCCCTCTGAGCATTGCAACCCCCTCTGGGCATTGCAACTCAGGAATAAAGACAGGTTTACTAAAAGGCCAGTCCTGGAAAACTGGACTTTACTGGGCAAACCCAGCCACTGAAATGCTGCTACGACTATCTGGGTGTCCCAAGCATCCCCACCCACCTGGGTCTGGGGGCAGCTTTGTAACACACAGGTACACCCGGAGCTCGTACGAGCAGGATGGCAGGGGTGGGAAAAGCTACCACGAACGAGGACAAAGCCCTTGGTCTTGTAGAAAGGAGGAGCATTGCAAACCCCTCTGAGCACTGCAACCCCCTCTGGGCATTGAAACCTCTCTGGGCACTGCAAACCCCTCTGAGCATTGCAAACCCCTCTGGGCATTGCAACCCCCTCTGGGCAGCACTGGCTCTGCCTCTCTGTGGGGCAGCAGTGGTGAATTAATTTTCATTAAACCAATGCAGGAACCATCAGTATGTGTACACAGACTTCCAAAGGTCATCTCCTTTCAAAAATAGTTTTAACGGGAAATTTGCAGAAACCCACATACTCCCCAGCAGTTACACACATGCATCCCGTGCTCCTGGGAGGCAGAGTCAGGCCCCAGGCCCCCCATTGCATCCACTGCAACATCCAGCCACACGGGCCAAAAACTTGATGTGACATTAAAACCTCCTCCTCCAGCCCAGCAAACGGCCTCGCTGCCATCGCCTTTGCGGGGCAGCTGAACTCCTTTTGCTCCCAGCCAATGGTGCGGGGTCTGAGCCCTCCGAGGAAAGGGAAACTCATTCCCAGCGTTTGAATCACAGGCTCTGCTGTGGCGGGGAAAGAGATGGGTGATTTTTGCCAGCCTTGTCGGGTGAGAATAAGATTTAAAACACTTCAAAGCAAACTTCCATTCTGGGGTTGTTGTTTTTTTTTTTTTTTTTTTCTCACTCAGGTATTGCACTTCAAATTGGTTTTGGAATTTCCCCCCCGCTTCATCAGATTGTTCAAGAACATCTCCTGAGGTGGGATGTCAGGCGCTGACTCAGGGACCAGTAATGAACAGTGGAAGAGGCAGCCGGTGTCTGACACCGTCACCCTGGCAGCGAATGCGGCGAGTCCCTTGGGAAGGAGACAGCATTGACTCATTTCCCACGAGCTCTGCCCTATTTCATGCTCCTCTTTTGGGAAAAGCAGGAGAAAAAAAAAAAAAAAAGAAGGCAAAAAAGAAACCCTGCAGGTAACTTGGTGGGTCCAGGCTTGCCACCAACTGTTCTCCTGGCCAGATCCCCAGTTCTTTGGGTTTAGGACCTCTTTGGGAAGGTAACAAGACATCGATGCAGTTGGGAAAACATCCCTTTGAGGCCAACCCATCCACATGTGGCAAGAGCTTTCCGGATTTGGGCCCCTTACTGATTAGTCTTTGTTTTACCATGGCTCCCCAGGGCTTATTTGGGGTTTTTTTTTGGCCAGGCGGTGAGGGTTGTCTTTGCTGAAGCAGGTGGGATTATAATTACCTTGTGGTAATTAATGCAGTCACCATTTTAGCTACCCTAGCAGCTCTCAGAGGAGATGGTTGTATCTGCGACTCACGTACCAGGTCTGTAAAAATATTCCTAGATTTCTAAGTCAAATACCCAAATCTCTAAGAGAAGTTGGGGCTGGAAGAGGGAGGACGTGCCTTCAGTGGTGGGTGGTGGCCACGAGTAACTGCTGTGATTTATCGAGTGCTGGGTGCTGGAAGCGCTCCTGACAGATGCTCTCGTGTATGGGATGTGGCCGGCATGGAGAGATTCAACCTCTCCTGCAGAAGCCTTTAACTCTTTGTTTTCCCAAGGACCACCAGCCTACGCTTGCCTGCTTAGAAAGTCAAACAAAAATGCAGTTTGTACAAATTCCCTCCCTCCCACCCAGGAGTCCATCTCCACCCCCGGCCGGGGCAGCAAAGGAGCAGATTTATTTTTTTTTCCCTTAATAGCCTGGTATTGAGACTGCAGGGAGTTTGTTTCCCTTTGGAACAATATTTCCAGGAAGTTTAAAGGCTGCATTGTGCATAGTGGTTGATAATGATCATTTGGGGTATTAGGAGCCTTGACAGGTCCAAACACCCCAAATCCCAGCTTCTCTTTCCTGGGGAGCTGGGTGCTCCCCTCGCAGCAGGGCCAGCTCCTGAGTCCACCCTGGAGGCCACGGCTGAGAATGAGATCCCACCCAGCCCCCGTCTAAGCAGCCAGGGGGTGACAGGAGATGCAGGTCTGGCAGTACTGAGCTCTGAGGACCCCTTCCATAGAATCATAGAATGATTTAGGTTGGAAAGGACCCTTAAGGTCACCAAATCCAAGCTTTCCTCTTGCCCTGGCTGCACCGACCCTGCACGTACACCAGCTCAGGGCAACGATGTCTCCAGTAACTCCCTCTTCTGCTCTGCCGAAAGCTCTCAAGGCCTGAGAAGAGACGCATGCATGGGCTTCAGGAGAAGCAGAGCACATTAGATGCAGGCTGAGTAGCACGTAGCAGCCTGGAAACACTGTGGCTATGAAAAAAAAAGAATTTCAACCATTCCTTTGGGCGAACCCAGCCAGACTTTTCTGCAAATTAAACTAACCCAATTATTGAATTAGCATGAGATTCGATACATTTGGGAGCAAGCAGAAAATGAAGTTGCCTGTCAAGTTGTGACAATTTTTGTACATTGCTTTCAAATTTTGAAAATAAAATGACATTAGCCTAAATGAGGGAAGTGCCTGGACTTGGGGCAAGTACGGCTGGTGGGACTGGGAGGTTGTGTCCTCTCCTCCAGGAGTGCTAAAATAAGTTTTCCATGGCAAAGGTGGTCCCCGATTGGCATTAATCACCGTGAAACAAACCCTCTTCCCAGCAAGAAGCAGCAGAGGGTGGCATGAACCGTGTGAGAAAGCAAAGTCTGAGGTTTTTTTGGGGTCTAACAGCCAAGGGGGAGGGCACATCCCTGCACCAGCAAGTCACACGTCAAGCTTTGCATCAGACCCTCCAGCCTGAGACCTCACTTCTCCCCTGGGGCTGCTTCTCCCTGTGGCATCCACACCTGAAGTGGCTGAGAGCCCGGCGAGGGGGTTAGCCAGGGACCCACTGGCTCAGAGCCACCGGCTCACCCCCCAGCATGCAGAAATCCTCTTACAGACACCTCTTTCCCCCACTTAAGCCTCTTCTCCTCTTGATTTATTAACAGGAATTAAAAAAGGGCCCAGGTTAAAATTCTGCGTATGAACAGAGAATCAAGGTCTGGATCCGGGCGAGCTCTGCGGCTCATCACGCAGCAACCCCTGCGGCCCCCGGGCTTTGCAGAGTCAATTCTGAAATGGAATTTCATAAAGGCAGACCAAACTCTGACAGCAGTAA
Source organism: Egretta garzetta (assembly GCF_000687185.1). Taxonomy (NCBI): domain Eukaryota; kingdom Metazoa; phylum Chordata; class Aves; order Pelecaniformes; family Ardeidae; genus Egretta; species Egretta garzetta. The sequence continues at coordinate 517,803 of NW_009260266.1, read as the reverse complement.
TGATCAGTAGTTTTATTCATACACACTTGCTTTGAAACTACAATTAATATTTAACAAAAGCATTTCATGCAAACAAAGATTGAAGATACTGAGAATCGAGAAAAAAAAATGCTGTAATTTATACATCAGTCTTGCCCGCTATACTGCCAACGATTTTTTTTTTTTTATTTTTTTTGAAAAATGAATGGCCTCTCCAAATTTTCTGGTAGCATCTTGCAGATAAATGATAAGAAAATAAATAATGTTCTCCTCTTCATAAATACAAAATTTGGGTCTTAAAATAATATTAAAAATATGAATGAGTTCAAGGTGGGATTACTCCCTGTTTAAAAAAAAGGTAACGTTAAAATAACATGCAATCATTTTAAAAGTTTCAGGTGTGCTCTGCATTGTCGTGCACAATCAGACATGTTGGGAAATGCACATTTTTGAAAGAGGCAACGAGCTTCGTTTCATTGAAATTGTTTTTCTTACATTCATTTTAATAGCACATGAGAGAATAAATGAAAGGCTTTGTGGGGAACAAGCCACAGATTAGATGTGTATTAGCTCTGCAAGAACATTTTTTTCCTGCCCCGAGTCAGCAAGGCATCCGAGTGTGCAAGCCCCAGTGGCTCCGGCGGGACGCCAAGCTCAAAGGGAAGCCCACGCGCCCACGCGCCGCTGAACAGCAACGGGCGCAAGCAGACACTTAAGATTTTTGCTGAACTGGGGCTCGTAGGCTGAGTGCTGCCAGGCGCTGGGTACCGCAGCCTTGGCTCCGATAAAGCACTGAGCCCGCGGCGAGCTCTGAGCACGCAGCCGTTCCGCTGGATGCCTTGGGAGGCCAAGACAGGAACCTCTGGAAGGACGGAGCCATCGGCAGTTTTGCCTCTCAGGGTTCAGATGGGAAGAAAATAAATACAATTCAAATAGTTCTTAGGAAAAGGTTTATAAAGATCAGAAACACAACTTTGCTTTCTATTAAAATGTTCCTGTCACCGACTCACGATTATAAACCCAATGTAACATCAGCTGTAGACTTTCCAATGTACCCCGTAGTGAGAATGAGCTTCAATGGAAGCAGGCTGGGGCTGGTTATCCGCGCTCTTGCTACTCTTCCGGCACGTCACTGTTAAAAATTGTTAATAGACTGCTGATATTTTTTTTTTTTTTTTTGGTCAAGTGACATCAATGGAAGAAAAATCATAGCTTCTAGGGCGGCTTTCTTTTAAATTTGAACTATGGTGTCACATACAAGGAAAAGAAAAGCATGGAGATATACGACACAGGAATACATTAAAATACCAACGGAATAAACCTGTCACGGATGGACCAGCTGTGTGAAGAATATCGCTTCTCCTTCAACGGGAGCCAGTATCAACAGCACTAGAAAACAGCCGTGCTGACTTTGTTTACCCATAGGGAATCCCACCCGACAATAACCAGTTCTGCTAAGACTTCCATTTACATGGAATTTTTAAATTGCACATAGAAATCTCAGTAATTGGAAAAGAGGTCAGTGCAGCCGACCTACACAACCAGCAAGCATCTCCCCCCCTGCACCCACTCCAGTTAACAAAAGCTGGACTCCAGGTTCTGTAAGAAACGTATCAGATCTGATCCTGTTTTTCTTCAAACAGTTTCAGCAGAATTACTAAAGTTCTGTAAAAAAGTAGAAATAGCATGGCATATCCAGCGATACCGCGTGAAGCGAGTAAGCTGGTTTAATATTAAAAACGATAATAATACTTACACAACTCTTTTCAGGTTAAAACTGTATTAGAAACATGAACTAAGAAGTCCTCACACCTCCCTGTGAGGCAAGTAAGTATTATTACCCCCATTTTACAGATGAGGTAACTGAGGCAGAGAGGTTAATAATTTGCCCCCTCTCTCTCAAGGTTTTCCTAGGAACAGGAGGGCTGTAGTGCATGATGATTCCTCATTATAAGGCTATTTAATTACCAGTTGTTACTGACACAGTTACTGGTTGGTATGAAATCGTACGTGTTTATGGAGTCAATTCTTATTTAATTCTTCAACTGAACTATTTCAGATTCCGTGGAAGAATGTGGAGCCGAAGAAAAAAGTGCTTTAGCTCATCTACTTTCCTGCTTCGCAGCTCAGTCCCTACCTACCAATGGCACACAGAGGTAACGCGGCGCCTAGAGCCGGCGCTCCGGTTTGCAAAGAGACAACACCTATGTACGGTAACTTACGGTAATTAACTTATGGTAATGACTAAAAGAACTGAAAATCACATTAAAAGTTTCCAGAAGTTCCGTGGCAGGTCAGAAAGCCCACTGTAAACTCAATACTGTAACTATGCCTTCTACTCACATCAAAGCTTTATTATTGGATTATTATTATTGCCAATGATGTGTTTTGCTTAATAAGGAGGATCTTCCCCCTCTGCATCTGTCTCCTGTGGCATTTATCTGGGAATATTGCATCCAGATGCACTGGATGAGAAAACAGATATTGTGAGTGGTACCGCTCAATGCCGGCCCTCGGACGCGTCACCTTTCTGGCTAGAGGACAAGTTCCTCTCTCGCTTGACCTTATTAATTTTACAAGAGCCCAGCATTATTCAACTGAATTCACCCCAAAAGTCAGGACGGATTTCAAAGGCCAACAGCATTTAGATACGATGAGTTTCTTTTAAACTAACAAACAGCTGATTTCCAGAAGAACTTTCTTCAGTTTGTAAAAGGAAATTCGATTGTATTTCTGGAAAGAATGAAGGATCAGAGAGCTAAATTGCATTTCTCCTCCAAATTGGATTAAGGGGGAGTATTTTATTATGGGAATGTGCTCTCTCCTTCTCACATATGTGCAATCCTTGCTAAGAGCGCTGAGGCTGCCCGGTGGGCAAAGGGGCTGTGCTGGAAACCCACCACCCTGCTTAGATGACTCAAAGGTGGATAAACCCACTCAGAAGCCCGAATAATGAAGAAATTTGCCTAGGAGCCAGTTAAGTCCCATTTAATCCTTGAAACCAACTTGGAAGTTTTATGTGGCAGACCTGTGCCTGCCCCAGCAGGAACGGGGCTGCTCTGGAGCCCCTCGGGACTGGAGCACATGTGGGATGGAAACATGGCTCCCCAGACACCCCAGCTTTAGCCCACTGTAATTTTCAATTTGCCTTTTGGAAATTTTTGTGATAATGTGGGTGTTCGGATTACAGTTGCTACTGAATGCAAAGTGAAAGACGAGCAGTTCTAATGCCTCTCCCTCCGTTGATACGCGTTCTCTAGAAAACCAAACCTTGTGAAAATACCATATAAATAACATCTGTATTTAAAAAGATACAAAAACGCTCGCTGGGTACTCAAGGTTTTACTTGCCATTCTGAATTTCTGGATGCTATAAGCAAGCCCCCTGGAGTTCTCGTTAAAGGGCTGGTCCAAGCGTGAGCGTTCACGCGCGAGTGCGTGAGGCGGAGCAGCGAGGAGTAACACGGATTTTCAATCCCTGCTTTTTCAAGACCCTGTCTTGTTCCTGCGGGATCCAGGAGTTCACAGTACCTTTTCGTAAGCGTTACAGACACCTACAGAAGACGACGTGAGATGCGGCAAAGGAACTTGAGGTAACAACGTTAAAGAGGAATTTCTGCTTCTACATCAGAAAAACTGGGGAGCGAACGCAAGTGTCTAAGAAACGGGTTATGAGAAGCAGCCAGAAGACGAGCAACTCTGTCCAGATGTCGGACCAGCTCTTTAACGCCGCGTTCTGGTGGGAACAGGCCTGGCCGTCACAGCCGCGCCAGCCACAGCACCCCCCAACGGGATTTCCCCGCACAACTCGCATTGCACCGGGAAAACCAGAACCGTGTGGGAACCTGTGGGATCTCCTGCCTGTTTCTGGCTGGCTTTAGTTCTGCCCCTCTACCGCTTTTCTTACTGCAAAACCCCATGCGCTGGTATTTCTCCCTGCATTTTCCTTTTGAAAAAAAAACTTTTTTACTTCACATTCTTAAAACACACGTAATGCTGCCTCTCAGCAGATCTACTTACTTGAGAGCCCCTTATTTATCCAAAATCCTAGCCTCAGTAATCTGTTGAATCTATTATCTTCTACAACACGATACCTAGACTTTCCTAAACTATGGCAGGCTAATAATATTCAGAAAAACATAAATAGTCATGACTGCTGTACTAGTCCACGTGCCTTATGATGAATACCATAATTTTTGAAGTATACAATATTCAAACAAGAAAATGAACCACCAGACTTGGCTGATAACATATTTGACACAGAATGGTTTAAAAAATTCACTCCTAAAATGTTTTAACAATGCCGAGTTCTGTTTATTCAGGCAACAATCTGCGTTCTTGCTAGTTGGCCAACGCCCCTCGCTAGCGGCGTATTTTCCCACGCCTCAGAGCGGTTTTTTTTTTAGCCTGCTCACCCTTACCTGGGGAGATGCTCCTGGCATAGAGCTGGGGCTGCGAGGGACTACGACTGGGCAAAAGTCGAACCTCTGGAGCGCTGCAAATGGCGCATCCTAGGCACCAAAAATATGGCTTCTGAGGGCACCACGGGGGCAGAAACATGACAGAGTTGCCGTTCCGACCCAACTGTGTTTCACTCACGAATTGTCCCACTCCACCATGGGTCACCCCCGTAAAGTCAAACCCATCCACGTGGCTACCAATTTGCAGGACTGGATCTTAACAGAATCTTTGGCACAGGTTCCATGTTTTATTGTCCTAAAAGACGATTAGAAAGTAGATTCCCCTCCCACCCCCCTAGTTACATATTCTAGTATAAATTTAAGTCTTTTATGGCAAATATCTTACTTTTTGAATATGTTTACATGCTGGAAAAAAACTGTAATCAGTCTGCATGCAGCAACAGAGACATCATGCTTCTGGCATCGTCATGCACATCTGACAGACAAAAGGTGCTTATGGCTGCTAACGTTAACGAGGCAGAAGGAAAAAAAAAAAAAAGGAAAATGCACTGACTCCTATTGTACATGCTGTAACAAAACCAAAATATGCACAAAAAATATTTACTGATATTTGAATCGATATCTTCTGGCAAGTCGTAAGAGGAAATATCAAAATTTTTTATCTAAGTGATAGGAGAGGAGAAGATTGCATTAATTACAGAGTTCATCATTGCAAATAAAGTCTATTTCCTTCTCTGTAAGTAATAAGCAGACGTGAAACAAAAGCCTAATTGAACCTCGTATAAAACCTGCAGGTAGCAATTATTGTTTAAAAGTAGATCTACTTTTAAAAAAAAAGAGATTATACCCTAAGCCATTAACGATATCCAAAACCTAAAGTAAAAACCGAAACAATAGCAATAAAACATTTAGCTAAATCTAAATGATGTCATTCAGAACAAGAACTTTCACAAATAAAGCACGGTTTTATAAAATTTTTTATAATACTCTTTATGCTTGATACGATTATGTCAATAATATAGATCTGCTTATTATTAACCCTTATTATTAAGAGTTATTACTAAACATGCAAAATTCATTGCATGAAGCGTATGTAAAATGTAGTAAATCCCATTCTATCAATAAAACAAGTTTTAGGTGCTGCTTCTTTCAGGCTTGATTATTCTACAGCCCCAAGTTTTCTGAATTAAACCTGATTATTTTAAGACTAAATCTCACTTGATTTTCATGAGTTATTCTGGAGAAATCAGGAAGTCATTGGGGCTGCATTTTTTGTTAATTTAGGATACCTAAGGCTTTCTTCGACCTACTGCCCTATACTGCAGGCTATAAATAAACACCCGTAAATAAGATTGAAGGGATTACAGCTCTGTTTTACATTCCAGGTTAACAAATTTAATAGTAAAATATTGGTATTAGAATTGGTTAACAGTAAACTTGAGGAGTGGTGTAAATTAAAGTAACTGAACAAACAATGGCACCCTGGATCACAGAATAATCTCATGGAGATTAAAATTCACAAAAATATTATTAAAATTATTACTATTATTATTATTATTAAAGACAAAATTTTACCCTTGACTTTATCACATGCTACTTAGCAAAGATCCTAGAGATCTGGCTGCCGCCCAAGTGTGTTTGAATGTGGTGTTGCTTACAGGATCGGTTCACAAAGACTCGGGGTCTAATTTGATTTTGTCCCCCTCTCCCACCCACTCTCAAATTGTTACTCTCGTATTTTTGAAACAACTACTTCCAGCGGGTTTTTTTTTTGCAATGCCTCTCCTCCCCGGTGCCGCTGCTTTTTCAGTCTCTC
>NW_009260266.1:482905-511549 GCF_000687185.1 Egretta garzetta | reverse complement strand
GGTCCCTCGGGCTGAGCGCTCCTATCTCCCAGCATCCGCATCAAAGGACTAAATATTTGAGGTTGGGTTTTTGGTTTTTTTTTTTTTTTCAGACCATGCGTCAGATTATTTCTAACACGTCAGAGTGGAAAAGGGAGCAAAAGGGCAGTGGGAAGTTACAAAACGTACCAAAAAATGGGTAAGTTTAGACGAGTCAGTGGTGACTTCTACAAGTGGGCACCGTATACTAATTTATCTCCCATTAGGACAACATTGCTGTTGCGAAGCCAAAACCCTGAACGTGGCCTTCTCCCCATCTACGCTTTCTAACCCTACAATTTCCAGGGCCAAATGGAATCAACAAGGCAAAAGCCTAAAAATTGTAGGGTTAAGGACCGTTCTCCACTGCGGGATTTGTTCCTGTTCTGCCATTTCATGCTACATTTTGTAGAAGGGGGTGTACGAACTGGGGGTTGACATAAGAGAACCCTTCAAAATCTGTTTGGTCTATGTTAGCAATGACCAGCTGATCCGGAGGTGTTAACACCGGCTGTCCTCGTGTAAAGAATTTATCGAAGTTTTCAGCACCTTTGCCACACTGCAAGAAAAAAACAAACAGAAAAAAGGCTGAAAAAATCAGGAATACATTGGAGCTTTTTGCAGATTTTTCAGGATACATGCAAGACTTTCCCTCATTTCTTATGAGTAGTTAAGAGAAAATTTTCTTTTCAGATATTTTAACAAAAAATCCCAGGCAAACCGCGAAGTTGTAACAGATGAATTCTGATAAAAAACAAGAGTCAGAAAAGTTCCCATCCATCAGCATGAGGTGGCAAGGTAGAGAGGTTTAAATATTCAGGATTACTGGGATAAAAAAGGAAAAAGAAAATATTTTTATGGACATGTATTGGCAAGAGATGGGTTCTCTGTCAAGTCATTTCATTCTTCTCAAAACCTTTATGATGCAAAATTAAATTGTGTTAGTGTCTGTTTCCTTCATGATCTGCAGAAAGCTTAATGTAATTAATTTATATCCTTCGATTCTTCATCGTACAGCCTATAAACCCTCGTAAATTCATAAACGACAGCAGAGCTTCAGTGTTGGGGACTGCGGGGGGGGGGCCGGGGCAGGGAGCGCCTCCTAGGAACGGGTCCCCGTTACAAAAGGTGCTATCACAGGTTTCCTCCTTTTTTTTGTCTGAGACGAGACGCGTCATCTCGCGAAGCCCAGCCGAGAAGGGGGGTTATATATAGCTACACGCCGAACACAACTCATTCAGAGCAGAAAACAAAAGAAATCGGGTTTGCGAAAAGGATAGTTTTGAGTAATGCAGAAAACACTTGAAAAGCAGGGAAGTATGATTAGAGGCAAGTTAAAAAGGATGAAGGCTGGAACAAAATTAGCTTGGGTGCAAGGAAAAATGCTTATTTGAGGAAAATTGAATATTGTGGCGAGATCTAAAGGAAACTGGTAGATCCACTCATCTCAAAATCACCTACTGTAATAGGTCTTCGAACAAAGCGTGGTTGTACGATAAAGGCGCTGAATGTTCCTCCCCATCGTCCCTGACCCTTTCTGCTCTATCCCTCCCTACAATAGCTACACGTGGATTTAGAGGATAATATTACGCTATTATCTTCAGACTTAGAGGATAACTTGGAAAGGGTAGAATATGGCTCATACAAGAGATCAATACTAAACATTGATTTTTCTGAACTAATGTAACATGAATAAAGCTGCACACTCATAGGAGAAGCCAACTGAAGAGGGGCCCATTAAGGGAATTCGAGGGTGAGGTGTTTGGCTATCTTGAAAAGAGCTCAGTCACAGTTTCCAGCCTTCTTGCAAAGCACCTGGCATGTCTTGGATTGGGACACGCCATCTGATCTGAGCTGCAAAGAACTTTTGCTGCCTGGGGCACAAGCTGGTTTATATTTCAGATGAAAAACGCATGCTCAGGTACAGGACCGCAGTGCTCACAGAAGGACACTTGTTCAGTCTTGGAAGAACACAAGCACAGGAACACATCAACGGGTTAAAGGCTAATGGTAGTCTGCTTTTTTCACCCGGGGTTCTGCACTCACCGAATACCCTGGTGCCCACTGAAGCCAATGCATTTTGGTACAGAATCTCTGGAGAACAAGAATGGACAGAGCTGAACTTTGACAAGGGGAAAACTCTTCATCATTGGAATGAAAGTTGATGTACCCCCAAATGAAGATGTTTATGTACCCCTCGAATTTATTTAGAGGCAGTACAGTCAACAAAGGGCTTTTTATAACAGGGAAGACTTTTTACTAAAAAGATGTTCTACAGATATGCATCATTCTTCCACAAAATTACGCTCTGTCTTTTCTCTTTTCTTCTTTTTTTTTTTATTTCCTCAGGAAGTGGAAGGTATTAAAAAAAGCTGTGGATTGAAACCAAAGTTCCTGACGTCATTAAGCCTCTCACTACTGCTTATACTAGTAGAGGCTGAGGAATAACTCACGTGAAATTTGGGTATTTTTTGGGTGCAAATGTAATCGTTTATCAATAAATCTGCATTTTCAATTATGTATTTGTCTTCACATTAAGGAATAGCATTGCTATGATGACTGTCGATGCAGTATTACAGCAGAACTGAAAATATGGGGCTCCTGGAACTCCTGAACTTACAAATATGAGCAAAATGTCCTTCTTGCCAAATCATCAGTCCGTGCCTATAGCCTGTGAAATGTCAGTCTGGAAGGGAACACACTATTTAAACCAACCAACTGCTGACCCAAAATCTGCGGCTCCATGTTGGAGTGAGAATGGTGCTTGTGTGCAATAGCAGCGGGATCATTCCTGCAGCAATACGCTTCCTAGAGAAGATGCTCCTAGAAAGGCTTTCTGAAAAAAACCCCCACCCCAAACAAAGCCTATAAATACTCCATAGCTTCAAACAGATTAAGGGTCGTGTGTTTTTGCTTTCTAGAATCCATATAAATAGAATCAGCAATCGCAATAAATGAGTTATATATAGGGTATGTAAATATCAGACTTGGTTTTTAAATTATTTTTGTCTGGGAAAGTTCGGCTCCATGTGAATACTCCTTGGTGTATTTTAATAGCAGCCTGTATAAACAAAACAGGTCACGATAGCCACGGAGATGGAGCACAGCTGCTCTAAACAGGAGCCAGGATCTGCCACGAAGCGTGCTACGATGGAACCAGACCATACTCCAAGCTTTTAGTACCTTCATTACTTTTAACTTCAAGGAGAGTCTAAGCACCCAGCTCCTGAGCTAGTAAAATTTACAGATGTGAAGGTAGATTTGCTTTACGATCAGCTTTAAATTTGACTCAAAAAGCTTGTCATGAGCATCTTCCATAAAACCTGCTTTAAAGAGGTGCAGCTCCCCTTTGGACAGACAGCTCCAGGGGCTGGCCGGGCAGGGTTGGCAGCACCACCTGTGTTCTTTACTTATTTACACCCTTCCCTACGTGCAAAAGCCACACCACATGTAAAGGGTATTTCCACTAGCACAAAACACTCTTCTCGGCACACAACTCCCCTCCTGGTGATGTGAAAAAGTCATCTGTACGCAAAAAGAGAGGAATATATGGACTTGAGGAATATTGGACTTGATGATCTTAAAGGTCTTTTCCAACCTAGACAATTCGATATTCTGCCAGCGGGTAGTGGTTCATTAGTGTGCGCTACCACACCAGCATGTCTGTATTGGTAAATAAATCGGTGTACAGCCCGATGATCCTACACCTGCAGTGCTACAGCCAGCTACGCATCGCAGTTGAAACAAAAAAAAGTGTTAGAGAAGACAGGTTCAATGTTAGAACAGAACAATTTAGGGCTGTTCCTGAAAGCTTGTGTTCTTGTGTGCAAATACGTCTCTTTGCCTGTCAATATAGCACAGTACATGCTGAAAGAAATTCTGTATCAACAAATACAACTCTTCAAATTCTATTAGGCAAACAGTTCGCACGGTCAGGACATCTTTCACTTGTTTGGATTTCTAAAATATTCCTGCAGAACCATGCGTGCAAACCAGTAACAAACGTGAAAAATACATCTGGGATTATTCTTGCAAACTCAGCAGATGTCACTCTAGGATGGGGAGAGAACCCCCCATGCTGTGTAGCCCACCGTGGAGGAAATCCCCCCCAGTAATTCAGACACCTTTAATCACTGACTTCTGGTGTTGTTCAGAGGAGACAGTCAGGAACTGCATTTATTACCGGCCTCACGTGGCTGATGTGAAAATGCCAGTTTTCCCTGTTTTCAACTTCTCACGCAGCGCGTGGCCGTCCAGTCAGAACTCAAACCACCGAGAGACTTTTTCGCAAGGACAAAGCACACCGGGTTGTGCTACAGGGTGCCAAAACATTAGCAGGCTTACAGACCGGTCTGCCATAATCAAATTGCCTTAGTTTAGAAGCGTCCCAGATTTGCAGCCCCATCGAGGCAGCATTAATCTCAGCCCACAGGAAAGCCTGACTGCAGACACATTTAGCGAGGGAAGAACTTGGCATCGCACTCACCACTTTAGGTTTGAAAGGTGGCTGAATCTCTCTGCTTTCCAGTTTTTCCCAGTCAATCCTCCTGAAGAAAGCGTGTTCCCTGATGTCTCTTTCACCTTCAAGGCCGCAGCCAAGACGTTTTGCGGGATGTTTAGTCATTAGCTGTTAGGAAGAAAATACCAAATTATTAAATTTAACACTGGAATGAAAGTGAGACAGACTTTCCCCAGACTGCAATGCTCTTGCTCCTCTCCTGAATATGCAGGTTGCTAATAAAATCGTTTTGAAAAGCTGAAATTCGGTTTTTGAGGATTAGTTTTTTCTTGTTTGATGACTGGAGACAGCAACATCAGCAGCAAAATCGAGGGTTGCACTTGAGGAGTGTTTCCCAGTCGGCAGCGGCGGCTGCTGGAGGTGCGGGTGGGCAGGCGGTGCCCGGGGCACGCTGCCATCCTATTAGTTCACAGCTCACTCCCGAATTTCACCTTCGGTCTTTCAGTTCAGTCTTATAAATCTCCAAAACAGCTTCTGCCCTACCTCAACAACCAATTAAACTTAATAAATTGCAATATACTAAAGCTGTATGAAGTATCCCCCCCCCTTTCATTTTTCTGGGCTTGTTCAAGACATCTCATTACAGAGCCTACAATTTCTTGGCACCCAGCTGACAATATCTAATCTGCCTTTCCTCCCTTGCATCCTTAATGACATCTTGGTCAATACTATACCCAGCTGCACAGCTTAAGCGGACTCAGGGAAAAAAAGAAACCCAAACCCACCAGCATTTGCATGCTTGGAAACAGTAATACGCTCCCTAATTAACAAGCTCCTCCAAATCTTTTCAATTGATATGTACATCAGGCATTGAGCAATGTAGCCTTCGACTCTCAGTTCCAGTATTGTGGGGACTTTTTAAAGATCTTTTACAAATTATATGTGATTAATGTACTGCTGGGAGTGATACCCCAACACGTCTTTTTAAAACCTCAGCTGTACTGCTTTAGTCTCCCTCCAAATGTTGAGTTGATCAGATTCCAATTTTGAACCTAAAATAAAAACGACTCCAAGCAGACTTTGGGAAGTCGGCTGTGCAGTGGGCTTGCAGTCCCATCCTTCTTCAAGCTGAACAGCTTTCCCATGGTTGTTACCTTTCCTAGACCCCTTGCTTTAACAGTAGGTGGTAGAAGAAAATGGGAATACTGGCTCTAGCAATTTTAATTCTGTTCCGAAGTTCTTGCATTTACCAAACCCAGCAAACTCTGACTCAGTGGAATAGATGTCACGCAGACAATTCAATTTGAAGAGCACAGCGGGCACGCTCATCTTGCCCGGCGGCGCACAGCCCCAGGACTGCTGAGCTACTGCTGACTGCGCGGTTCAGAAGCAGTCTCACACCGATGTCTTAGCTCAGGTATAACGTTCACTGAAATCTGGAATTAATTTGTTAGCTTAATACAGACAATCAACGTGTTATTACCACAGAGACTTGACCTTAAACCTAGGGGTGCAATGCAATTTTAGCTTTCTGACCTTCCTCTGCATAAGCACCTATCGGAACAGCGGCAAGCAGGAGAGCTGAAAACACGGTAATTAGATCAGGTTCAAACTGTGCTTGAATATATGATTTTCACGACAAGGCATCAATCTGCATGTACTTTATCAAAATAAATCATGTTTTGCTTTTTTTGGCCAGGACGTCTGCACTGGGATAGACTCCAAAATTGGAGCGGTCTTTTCTTTTACCTTGTTGTTCTAAACAGCTTTTCTTTTTCTTGATGATTTTTCCTTAAAAGGATTAATATCCGGCTCATGTACAATACTTCATAAAGTAAATAGCAAATTAACTGACACTAAGTGCGGTGATATTTTATCAGCGTAAGAAAGACATCAAAGTAAGGCTTTACAGACGGTGGTTTGGAAAAGCCGCAGACTGATAGTACTCTAGGGAATCACGTGGAGTCAAGGGAAAGTCAAATGAATTCTTTTTTCCTGAGCTAATCCCCTGAAGTCAAATCTATTCTTTTCCTTAAAATAAAAATTAAATTAACTTAGAATATGAGATAAATTTTAGGCCGCACAGGTTACAACTGGGTCAGGATTTCCCCACGGTTGCCTTGCATATACGCCAAAAATTTTCACATAAGCTCTTCTTTGCCTATGTTTAAAAATGATTCTTATTAATTCTTTTGCTGTGCTGCTGTCATTAGGCATACAGGGCTGAGGACTCGCTGGAGCATCTGGTACCCATCCAAGCTGAGACACCTCCTCAACCCTGCAAACCTGGGGTTGCGCTGCCGAGGGCTGAGAGGCAAGGTGGGTGGAGGCGTTTCACGCCATCGGCCTGTTTATAAATCCTGCTTTGGATTTGGCAGCTACTGATTCTGACATTTGTTCTTACCATAAAACAAGCAGGCACAGCGGGAAGAGCTGAATATTTATCAGTGACACCAAGAGATGAGCACTTCACGACAATATTATAGCTTAGCACAGCCTGACAGTGCCGTTGCACTGCAGTGCCACATCAAAGCCAGACAAATTCAGTTATTCACAAGGATTGCCAGAAAGGAACTTAATGCTAAGGAAGCATCTATCTCACCCCCTTGCAGATGGAGACAGCTTCTTTGGACAGTGATTTTGGATAGGAAACATTATGCTCCATTATGGACTGGAAAAGTTCATCTTCATCTTCTCCATCAAATGGAGGCTGTTGAAAATAAATCACAAGTAAGTTACTTACTGGTTTTGTTGGTGGTTTTTTTTTTTTTTTTTTAATTCTTCACTTTTTATGACATGGCATGACAATATTATGACCACAGGGGGTCAGGTCAAAGGTGCATCCAGCCCAGCAACCTGCCCAAAGAGATCAGTATACAGCAGTGGTACGTGGTGGCCCATATAGAGTGGCCCCATATAGTGGCCCAGGAACACAAACAGTATACAGCAGTGGTACGTGGTGGCCCATATATAGTGGCCCAGGAACACAAACCAAACTTCCAGCCATCTGCAGCTTGGGACCCTCTGACCCTAAAGTTTAGTGTTCATCAGTCTTAGGTAGAAATTGAGGAGAAAAGTTAATTTCTGTCCCCAGCATGGCAACCAGGTTAATGCAATGTGTGCAGGACTATCTTCGTGATCATCTTGAATCAGCTGTTAAAGCTACCGTGCACCAGACAGCCAAAATATTTCAAAGGGTGAAGCTCGGGGACTGTAACTCTCAATTACCTTGTGTTAAGGTATATCCAGTCCTCACTTAATTTCAGTTAAGCTCCAGTTTGTTTTACAAGACATGGCTTTAGACTCTGCTTCTGTGAAGGGGAGACTGTATCACAAGAAAGGGTTCCATTTTATTTTTAAATATAGGTTATGAGGGAAGTGCTGGCGGGCGAGTCCCCAGGATACGGGCACCGTGGAAGGCTCAGCTAATGGTAAATCTCATTTTCTCCAAAGCATTCAGATCCCTAATATTTGCACTACAGACTGTAAATGGTACCAACTGCAATTGCTCCGCTTTAAAAACTTTTAAAATGTCGACTGGAATTTAGTAGAGAAACTATTAAAGGCATTTGTTAAAAATGTGTGTTTTAAGCTTCGAAAATGGATACCTTTCGCTAACACTCACTGCAAGCCGATTGCAGCAATCTTTTCCAACTGAAGACTAACAGAATTCCTTAAAGGTGGTAGTTAACTGCCATTTACCGCAGTACAGGGTTGCTTTTCTACTTCAGTGAGCAGCATCTCATTAACTGTGCAGAATAAGGGGTCCGTAACCAGCATATTTCACGTGGCGAGACCCATACTTTACCTCTAGGACATACAATAGAAAAACTGTATTCTTCTGACCTAACTGCAATGCAGAGCATATACACACTCTTATTATGTCTCCCTGTGGTTTCAAACTCCTAAATGATATTTCCTCCCTTTGACATGCATTTTCCTGCTCAAGTGCCTCCCATTCAATTTTGAAGATGGCTATTTATAACATTATTACAGTACAAAGAAGCCGTATTCAAAGACAGCGCTTGATTATGTGGGTGCAATATAAAGCGCTTAAAGCCTAAAAACATTCTCAGCAGAGTCAGTCAAGGGTACAAGGAGATAATACCAGTATAAAAGGCCCCAAGCTTGTCCCCTAAGCTCTAACGCATTAGGGAGCCTTGAAACAGAGCAGTTTGGAGAGGCAAGGGGAGGTCACAGCAAGCACAGGGGGTGTGGGGGGGTAACTCTTACCTGGCCAGCTAACATCTCATAGAGCAGCACTCCATACGCCCACCAATCCACAGACTTCCCATAGGGCTGGTAAGCAATAATCTGTATAATCACAAAAAAACCCAAAGAAAAAACCCCTATGTTAACTGACACTCAGTTTTGTGACACATTAGGTAAATGGTGACATGCAGAGATGAATGTATTTCCTTGAAAAAGCTCGGAAAGACAATACTGAAATCCTCATTCCAGCTAATCACTGGGTTCAGTGGGAGCTGGAGCATTTTGCAAATGTTAGTCTAAACCTGCCCACGTCCTTTGGTACTCCGCTATCTTGGGAAATGCGGCTCTTAGGGGACCTTGGGACGTGCATCTGAAGGCAGAGAAGGAAGTCCAGCAGCACAGTGTAGGAGACAAGGCAAGAATGTTATCCATCCATTTGTGCCAAAGCTTGAAATCATGAGACTCACTTAACTTACAGATTATTAATAATTAAGCCTTTCTTTTCTTTTCAATATTTATATTTTTGTTCTGCTGTAAAAGGAATCAAAATTTAAGAGCAAAACCCTGAAAAGCTCGGTTACGTTTTCCCAAGTTGCATGATTAATATACTCGTAGTATGAAGCTAGGTACCAGCTACGCAAAATAGAAAGGGGTTTCTGCTGCTCAGCCTAATGGAAATGTCAAGTATTTCGCATCCTCTGGGTTCACATCTGACTCACACAGAAGCACAAATTGAGTTCTGACACAACGAAAGGCTGCAAGAGCCAACAGGACGCAGGTCCCCTCATGCGTCATTTTCTTTAATTGAGGCCTCTTCAGAGATCAGTGTTAATTTATTTAAGAGATGCATTTGGGCGTGCTGTAGAGGAATTTTGAGGTGCAGACGTTCACTCAGATCTCCTTCTCAATAACTGTGAAGGGCTACTGTGAGTCGGAAGGGCTGCAGGACGCCCCAGCCACTGCCCACCCACATGGGGATCCACCAGAGCCTCCAGCCCCAGTGGAACAAGCAGAGAACTGGGGCAGTCACTGCTCCAGATGGGCTTGCATTTATTTTCCTGATTGCACGCGTTCTTATTCTTTGTGAAACAAATCGCTACAAGTACACATCGCATATCCTCAATTTTTTTAGATGTCTGGAAGAGAAGTTGAACCTGCAAGTTTTGTAGTTTCTCAGGAAAAAAAGAGTGAGTCACCAGTTCAATAAAGCAAGACTGCCTGATACAAATAAAATTATAGTCTCTATGTGAATGTATGTTTTTCACTGGCATAACAGCAGCACATGAATTAAAAGTTACTGCAATGTTGCAAGCAAAAGATTTCAAAATCCATCGTGCTTGGAAATGTATTACACAACCAGAGGTAATAACAAGGTTCTCAGCTGGAGGGTCCTACATAAAGGCAGTCTTTATTTGTTGTCTTTTAATGGTAATATGGACTTCAAAATATATATTTGGGACATTTACTTCATATTATAGTGGTTGACATACTTGATTACTCTCCCTTTAATTCCTATCACCAGCAGGTTCCCAGAGGTCTGCTGGAATCAGCGTTGCTTCTTGAAAGACCAAACACTTCCAAAATTTTAACCAGAAAAAACACTGGCCTTTACACACATGAAATGATAGATCATTTCACCCTCAACCCTTCTCTGACAATCTCTCCTTGCCTTATGGAAAAGAGTATTTTATCCAAAAAAAAAGGGGGTATTTTTCAGAAGGTCATTAATTTATAAAGGCCGCAAATGCAATGAAAACACTTCTTTCATTGAACCTTATCACGATGTAGGAAAAGGTGGTATTGCCGATGTCTGCTGCTGCACACCGGAAGTTTTTTTCCTTTAATCCTAATTAAATACACCCAATTGGAATCATCGGCTTAATCCTGGTAAGGATATGATACAAGTGACACACAGAAAAGCAATCTGCCACGTTCGTTCACCAACCTGCATGTCATGCACAGAAACCAGCGCTTCTACTCATGATACTGGGAGCTATTCAAAGCATTAATTGGAAAATGCAAATGAGAGGAAAGAACGCTCACTTCAAGGGAGGAACTACGTGTGGGAGGAAGCAGATGAGTTTTCAATATACAGTCAAACATGCCTTGGTACAAAGTCAGCAAGTTCTAAATGTTGTATTTCCAGTCGTTCCCTCCTCCTCACCCAGAAATCACCACGTATTACCTACCAGCTGCTGCACGCAAAGCCTGCACGGGCCGCCTTGCTGCCAAAATAATCCTATCTGCATCTACAAATGTGGTACCTTTTAGAACAAGGTGAGGTATGCTAACATGACCTCCTGTCCCAGTGCGGCGTGCAGAGCAGAGCCACAGAGGGAGTTCACCTGCCTGGAAATGCAGACCAGTACCCTCACAGAATGCCAGGGGTTGGAAGGGACCTCAGGAGACCACCCGGTCCCTCCCCCCTGCTAAAGCAGGCTCACCCAGAGCAGGGGGCACAGGACAGTGTCCAGGTGGGGGTTGAATATCTCCAGAGAAGGAGACTCCACAGCCCCCCTGGGCAGCCTGGGCCAGGGCTCAGCCACCCTCAAAGGGAAATTCTTCCTCATATTCAACTGGAACCTCTTATGTTTCAGTTTGTGCCCATTGCCCCTTGTCCTGGTGCTGGGCACCACTGAGAAGAGTCTGGCTCCATCCTCGTGACATCCACCCTTAAGATATTTGTACGTGTTGATGAGGTCCCCTCTCAGTCTTCTTCAGGCTGAACAAGCCCAGCTCCCTCAGCCTTTCCTCATAGGGGAGATGCTCCAGTCCCCTCATCATCTTTGCTGCTCTCTTCTGGACTCTCTCTAGGAGTTCCTCATCTTTCTTGAACCAGGGAGCCCAGAACTGGACACAGTGCTCCAGGTGGGGTCTCAACAGGGCCGAGTAGAGGGGGAGGAGAACCTCCCTCACCCTGCTGGCCACGCTCCTCTTAATGTGCTGCTCCTCCAGCTCTGGTCTCTGCTTTCTACTGGCCAGGGAGGAGCAGAAAGTTGATCGGACCCTTCCCCTCCTTCTCCATCATTAACTTAAATGATTGCCTTTTTCATCTCCTATTGCATTTAAAACGTCCCGTTTTCCCTACCTATAACTGTATTTTAAGAGCTCTGCCTTTTCAGGTGCTGGGGATTTGAGAGCTCAGGAGGAATTTCTCTCGTCAAGCCAAACTGGCAGAGGAATGCTGATTGCTTTTTTTTCTTTTTTTTTTCCTTTTTGCCTCCAAGGAAGGCACAGTTAAGAGCAGGACACAGAGATTAATACAAGCAATTTGTAGGAACGTTTAGATCATTGCAGCTTGCAGCTGGTAGGCAGTTGGGATGAAAAGATTATATCCCAGAGGCAAGAGAGAGAGTCTTTTGTGAACGTATCTTATGGCTACTGGAAAAGTTAAAACTCAGTTATTAGAAGAAATAAATATTACTAGCACAAGAAACAGTCAAAGGTACACTTTCCAAACCTTTGCAATACCTATTAGCCTCCCATAATCCCAGCAAATGCAAAGTTAGAACTTAAAAGTTTTGAGGCTATTAGATGGAAGAAAAGGGAAACAGAGTTTCTAATTTAAATTCTTCTGAAATTCAAAATCAGTGCAGCCGCTGCTGCGGGGACGCTGATGGTGGGGCTCAGGACCGCACCACCGTCTGTGATGGCAGGATCCCTTCCCGCTTACCCTCTGGACGTCTGTCTCATCTCCCTCTGTCTCTCTTGACTGGCGACGGAAATACAAAGTATTAATTGATTTCACAGCTATTTTACCTCTCTGACCATAAATATTTAAGTTCAGCACATCAATAAATATTCTCTACTGGATAACCACTTTCTGCCTGGCAGAAGTGGTCAAACCTGGGATTCTACCAGTTCAACCTCTGCACATTTCTCAAACTGCATAGGATAAGAAAATGAATATTAATTCCTGTGCGTTATACACTTAAGTGTGTAAGCGTATACACTTTAGACTGGATCTCAGGAAGATACAATGAGGGTGGTGAAACACTGGCAGAGAGGGGGTGGAGGCCCCATCCCTGGGAACATTCCAGGCCAGGTTGGCCGGGGCTGTGAGCAACCTGCTGTGGTTCAAGGTGTCCCTGCTCCTGCAGGGGGGTTGGGCTGGGTGACCTCTGGGGGTCCCTTCCAACCCAAACCATTTGATGATTCTATGATAATATCAAATGCTAACTTTCCCAATGATTAAAAAAGGAAAGCATTATTTTACAGTACACCAAAGCGTAAAGTCCACTTTGCTGAATCCAGCACCATATTCCCCTGCTTTTCCGGCCGGAGATTGTACGTGTGAAGCCAGCTGAGATGCCCCGGTACGGTCCTTCCAGACGTGGCATCTCTGAACCATGTCTGTGGGTAGTTCATGCGGAGGCACCGCGGGCCCATGCAGACCCCACTACAGTCACAACCTTCTTTCCCAAATACTGACGAAAGAGCTAATTCTCTCTGTTCGAGGGCAACATACTCGCAGGGCTAATCTACTCCAGATACCTTCAACAGTTTGTTTAGATTTAGCTCGTTTATCTCCACCCAGCAGGGAATGGTACCGTGCAAATGCATCCTCATCATAATCTATTATAAATTTATAAATTTTAGCCCACGGAAACAAGCTGAAATGCTCCTGCAAACGAAAAATGAACCTCACTTTGAAGTTCACCACAGACCTAGTTAGCAATCTGTCAGTCACAATAACGTCTTCAGAAACGAAAGAAAATCAGCCAACTAAAAAAAAAAAAAATACATCTGTTTGTAAGATAATAGAAAGACTAATTTCCTCCCAGTTACTGAGTGTTTTGGTAAAAGGTTTAGTTCTTTATATGAAATTCCCAAATAAAGTAAAATAAATCATTTCAACACTGACCCATATTGAGCATTTTGGCACTGACAACACGTTCTTTGGTATTAACTGGCACAAGGCTATTGCCACAGAAAGGACACTTTTTAATTTGTAATATTGGCTTCATTTGTGTTTTGACAGGAGAAAATGAAATACTGCTCTGGTGGTTCTGATATCCTGCTGCAAGCAACAGCAATTTGTGAAAAAACAAGGTTTTATAAACCACAATATTTCACTCTGAAAAGCACGAATTAGCAACTGGAAAAACCCCAAACTATTTTTCATTCCAATTTCACAGAAATGACAAAATTTACCTTAGACGCTAATTTACTTGTCCGTGTATGAATCTCCCATATTCCAACAAACATTCAGTTCCAGCCAGAAATGTTCCAGCCAGAGCTGCCTCTTGCCCAGCACTCAGTGCAACACTGAGTATCTTGGATCAGGATTCAGCCTCCTGCATTCAATTTGCAGCCAAACAAATCAAGACTCTTGAAAGCTCGGTACGCACAAATACCAGATTTTAATATTCATATATTTGAATCATTTCCAAATCACCACATGTGCTTGCTTTTAATGTTTTATACCTAAACTATCGAAATACAAATCATATCCAGACTAAAAATCTTAACTCTAAGCTTGTATTTATGCCAGTGCTTTAATGTAGAACTGTGTTTCTCATGATCAAATTTGCCTTTTAGACCCACTGCAGTCAGGTTCATGTTTGAATGTGATTTTCAAGGGCTCGGATGCAGCACGGGTATCGCCAAGTCACAGAAAACTCAAGGCAAGTTACGGATTTATTATGTCAACTCAACTCAAGCCCTGACCCAGGCTTTGTTGAGGCTTTCAATGAGCAGACCTTTCCTGAGATCAAGAGCAGTAACTCAGGACACCTATGTACCATTTGTACGATACGGCCTGGAAAGGACTACAGTAGTTTTGCAGGGAGGTCAGCGAAAAGCGTCAAGACCTCGTGAGTCCCTTCCCAAAAATCAATGAGTGGTTCGTGCCTTCCTGAAAATGCCAAACAACCCTTTCGATATCTGTATTTTGGCAGCTGTGTGAGCCTATGCAGAAATACATTAAAGCGGCAATATTTGCTCCCAAAAAAATGTTTGCTGACCTCATCAACAACCTCAGCAACACCCATGAGGTCTCTATGACTTCACAAATCGAAGCATGAATTTTAGTATAACAACATTATTTCCAGGCTACAAATTTAAAATCACAAAGTGGTGATCCTGCCTTATGAGTCTGTTGCCAGCGTGAACAAAACCTGAAGCACCGTTCTCATAAAAAGTTAGCTTTTCAATCCATTTGTTAGAAATAGTGAAGTGTTATCATTAATATTGTATTAATTCACAAAATTATTCAATATACCTGCAGAAGTATAAATGGTACCATCCACAGAGTATCCAGACTTACAGCGATCAAAACGTGGTGGTGTAAAATGTGCGTAGGGACAATTTGAGATTAAAAGGTTCTTGAAATGGTAAATATTTACCTCTGGTGCAATGTAGTCTGGAGTGCCACAGAAGGTCCTGGTTGTTACTCCATCTAACATATGTTCTTTGCACATTCCAAAATCAGCAATTTTAATGTGTCCTTCCGAATCCAACATCACATTATCTAATTTCAGATCTCTATGAAGAATCACAGTAATTTAATGTTAATGTTTAGGGTCAACTAGGGCCAACTTATCTACTGCTAGGTCTCGGTGAGGAATATGAGTAGCTCTCTGGGGGGCGGAGGGGACGGGGCTGCACATGCACGGCAATCGACAGTCCAGACGGAGCCGGGCACCTCGCTGCAGATACAAGCCCTGAAACTGGACAATTAATCAAGAGGGAGATGCATATGACCACGAGCACACTCACACTGAGATGATTAAACATCACGCAGGAAGGCATAAGATCAGGTGTGACGCTTTCAAGAGTTTTCAGCTGAGTTGGGCAGAGCACAGACACCAGAACAGCTCAGGTAAAGCAGTGGCTTTGGTTCACAGCGCACTAGCACCAACACCACAAAAATAAATGCTATGGTGATTGCTTTTTATAAAATATTTTAAAAATGCACTGAAACCTTAAAGAAACTGATCCTTTTGGGGTTTTAAAAATAGTTCAGAGATTACTTATGTCAGATTATACTCACCTATAAATAATCCCTCTGTTATGGAGAAAGAATAACCCAACTGAGATCTCAGCTGCATAGAACCTGTATGAAAAAAAACCCAACGGATTTCTTATTGCCTCATGATTTCCTTCTGACAAAATATTTTGGAAACGCATCATGGTAAAGAACGATAGTATAATAGCATATAAAGCATATAATATAGTGTGTGTGTATATATATAATATAGTGTATGTATATTAAAGTATAAAAATATATATTACAGGTAGATGACATAAAAGACGCCTCACTTCAATTTGCCTTTAACAGACACACTTCGAGTATTTGATGATAAAATAATGCAGGTTTTTAAAAAAACAAACTGAAAATGTCTCCCTAGACCACAAAGAAATGGTGCAGCTGGAGCACAGCATTTCACTGCACTGATCTGAATCTGCCCGCAAAGCTCGTTATCTCTAATCACATACCAATGCTGAATTCAGGATGCAGCTCAATTTACATTGCAATTCATATGGCCTGAAATAATTTGCAGAAATAGTATTCTTTTATACAGGCTGTTAATGGATTAATTACATAAAGCTAATTAAAATGATTACCGTATAAAATATAATTGCTGAATGTAGTTAAAGGATATATAATATTGATGGATGTTTGAAGCCAGTGGCTGTGGAACTGTGCAAATTATATGCAAGAGGATTATTTAAAGATTAGATTAATTTTTCGGCTAGCAGAAGGGAAAGGAAAGCTTAGCTCTGAAACACTTGATCAGAGGTGTCGGTGTGTGCTGGATGGAATATGCTCCGCGGGCGGAAGCCATCGTAAAGCACCAGTTTGCAAGGGGTGTTGGCAAGCGACGTTAGCTGGGAGTCAAGGATGATCCGACACCGTCAAACTTTTCTTTAGTGAGGTGTTGAAATGTTGTTTTATATCTCAAACACTTCTATTTAGAAGGCCTCTCATTTAAACCAGCCCCCGTTATTTAAATCGAAAGGAGCAATTATTTTAGCTGAATTCTTTAAACAGTTGGTCACACTTGATTTTAAAGTTTCATTGGTAAATGAATTACGAAACACTAATAAATGATGAGATGCTGTGAGCGTGACTAAAATGGCACTGATGGATCTATGCCCATTGGAATATGCCACGGATCATTATCGGTTGCCCACTGGCCAGACGTCCAGTTACCTAAAAGCGATCATGTATATAAACAACTTCTAATCATTTATTAACTGCTCAAAAATAAAACTTCTATAAAAAAGTAGGATCACAGAAATTTTTATAAGCTATACACTGAATTTATCTTGTATAAACTATAATTTATATTGCAATGCTGAGTCCATTTGTATTGCCTTTCCCTATAACATTAATTCAAACTGAAATGTTCTACTCTTTTTTTTTTTTTTTTTTAAATTCGCTTTTAAAAACAACGCCAGAATACCAAGTAACATCTTTAATTTCCTGTTGCCTTGTTTAAATTCTTGTCACTTTTGAAGTCGGCATTGCATGCCTTTGTTTGTGCTGTATTTTTGAATAAAAAGGCATAGCTATCTTTTGGGTCTACGTGTGCAAACAACATTTTTAAAATAAACTTCAGCTCTTGGGCCTTAATAAACACCATCAAACGCGGACAGCCTGGACTTCACGCTGAACCTGGGAAGACTCTACTAGACAGTGTGATAAAGAAACCTAATCCTTGTAGAGTATAAAATTAAGATGATGACGTGACTTAAATATATAAGCACTCACACTGCTTGTGGCTCCTTAAATTTTCCCACTTGCTGAATGTGATACATGAGATCACCACCATTCACGTACTCCATAACAAAATACAGGCGGTCCTAGGATAAAGTATTAAAGACACACAAAGACATTAGAGAAAATATTAGATATGCATTGATCAGCAAAAAAAGCCACTAATATGTTGTTATAAAGCTTTTAAGACTATTGGGACTGGTTGTACATTCTGGCCAAGTTGATAGATCAGGAAATGGAAGTGGAATGTTTCATAAAATCTGCAAGAGTAAATGACTGATGGGATCTGTCCAGTTTTGCCAATTTTAGTGACGCACTTTTATATATAATTTGTCTACAATGGTTTCCGTGATTATTCACTTATAGTTCTGTCTAAAAAATCTGTCTCTCTAAAAATAAATGTAAAAAAAAATTAAAGATGGTTGAAAATTCTTGCTCTGAGGCCATTTCTAATCCTTCATAATAAGTTTTCCTTTGGAAGATGGGAGGTATTAAAAATAGATTATTTTAATTATTAAAAAGAGTCAAGAAGAACAGTAGTTGTAGGGTTTACAAAAGCATCTGGAACCTTTACAAGTGACACTAAATTACTTTCTCGCAGGCACACATTTCAGCCAGGGGAAGATGGCAATAAGGTATTTTGGAGGGAGATTTTTCTCGCACGGTGAGGACTTGTAAAGGCCATATCCAGGTACCTCAAATAAAATGTAACCATAACACATTTGAGTGCACTGTAGCATTTTCCCTCCTAGTGACCTTCAGACAATAAGACTTAAAACAGTCGATCTGGCCCCCAGTTTTCCGTGGACTGAAACTGAGCTCTTCCAAGGGACTTCACTAAGAACACATTTGTTTACAGTCCACAAACACTTTTGATTTAGGATGGATGATTTTGGCCACCTCACGCTGAAAATTCTGGTGGACAACACTATGGTGAGCTTCCCTTCTGCAGTTATAACACGATCCAGACAGCATCTAAGATGCATTAATAGTCTTCCTCCCCATTATGGAAGACTGATTTTCCTTTAGATATTTCAGAGAGAATCATTATCCTGAAGTATCTGTAGAAAAGTTCTGATCCAATATTCTGATGGGAAAGAGGCTCATTACTAAGATGCTCGCATTCCATCTCTACTCCCCCTCTTCCTTTCAGGAGCATTGACTGAAAGTCTCTAATTGCCCGGTAACTAAGACTTCAGAACATTAACATACATTTTAAAGCTGTGATTTCCTAAGCTGGGTCCAACAGACAAGCCATGGGCAAACTGTTTAATTGGCCAGATTGGATTTATAAAATTTAGATTTTTGTATGAATTGTCTTACTGTAAAATCCATGGCAACAGAAGCCTGCAGCTAGAAGCACTAACAAAAAATAATCGATTTTCCCTATGGTCACACAGTTTATGCTTTTTCTTCTCCTTCATATACAATTTCTCATTTTTGTAGATAATATTAATCCTTCAGAATATTTCATAGCACCAAGTGCAAACCACTCAACTCGCAGGAAAACACTATGTAAATTAGGCAAAGGTGTTAATGATTTATCTAGGCCTTTATGTTGCTCTTGTACATGATAAAACAAAAAAATTATACCGTAAATACTAAAAACTCCAACTTTTTTCCTTCATTCCCCTTAGCCAGAAGCCACTAGATATTTATACTCTTAAGATTTTACATTTAAAATGTATTTGCTCAAAAGAAAGATAAAATTAAACTAAGTGCTTTTTCATTTACTGATGACACCAAGCTTTTTGGCTATTAATGAAGTTATAAAGAATGAGAGGGAGATAGAAGTCTATTTCTCACTAGGACCTCTCTTCTCTCATTACAAGCATCTTCATGTTGTAAGTAGAGGCAGAAAAAATATCTTAGAAAGCAGGAATTACCGAGTGCAATAGTTCCCAGATTCTGATTAATTATGTGTACAAATCTGTTGCATTCTGGCCATTTTTTTCTCAGAGATTTGTAGACGCTAAACAGAGTTTGAAAATGCCTCTACCAACATAGACAATTATGCTACGCAATGGTGACAGGATGACGTGGCTTGTTTGTGGGATATTACAAAGTTATTACTTCTAACGAACTGCCTGCTATTTGTTTGTTTTTAGACTAAAAACCATCACCAATGAAAGAGGTAAAAGATATGGAATAGTCAAGTGGAAAAACGACATATGTCACCCCATTAAGCTACAACCCGCCCCTGGGGCACGAGTTCAAGGCTGTTGTCGTAAGATGGCTACAAGGTGAGACAAGAAGAGCCTTAATTTCTTGGGAATAAAGACCTCTGCCTAGCTTGGAACATTTGGAGCCAGGTCACTAGTGCCAGAGCGTACCCATGCCAACTCTGAGCACACGGAGTGCCAACTGCCTACCACGCGGCTTTCCACGTCATCCAACAGACTGGTACGGTGCCCCTGGATTGTCCAATCCACCCTGCAGTCTGCCTCTGGGAGATGTTTTGCCGTGGGGAAATGTCCACTTCACGTATTTATAGGGAAGGAAGGAAAAAAACCCAATGCTTTCCTCTGGGCCAGAAAACAAAATTAAATCCATCACCATTGATTCCTGACTAATCACCTCATGATATAACAACAGCCATTAAGACTTTTCAAGTAGTATCCTCAGATCCTTACAAGTATTTATGAGCCTTTGGGAATATGGGCTTAAGGGTCTGACTTAGCAAAGAAAATGTTATTCAATTTATGAATTGTCATACTGGCCTGCTTGAATTACTGTATGAAGAAAAATCTTTAAGCCTAGGTTTTATGTTTAAAATACAAGGGATAATTACATGGGGTATCTCTCACTTCACCATTTTCTCTGTGC
Organism: Egretta garzetta; assembly: GCF_000687185.1. NCBI lineage: Eukaryota > Metazoa > Chordata > Aves > Pelecaniformes > Ardeidae > Egretta > Egretta garzetta. The sequence continues at coordinate 491,309 of NW_009260266.1, read as the reverse complement.
AGAAGCTATCATCTATAGGTTGGATGATAATAAATGTTACTGAACTGATAAAATCCATGATCACATAGTACGGAAAACATCAGGGTGGCAAGAAAGACAGCTCACGTACAACTGTTTGGAAACAAGAGTGAAGCTGTGTCAGGAACGGTGGTTTATCTTGCAATGCCAGGACTCGTTTTTCAACCATTGTACATTCAACATCATCATCCTGAATCACCACATCTTTTTTCAGTATTTTGATTGCATAGAGCTCCTCTGTCCCTTTCCTGTCTGCCAGCATCACCTGCACAAAGAGAAACAAGAGGGTGAAAATCTTCCTACCTGCCAAGGAGGGAAGGTGACTCATATGCCCGAAGATTTGTATAGATGGCAATCCAGCTTTTCCTTTCATTGGTATAGACTAACTTGATTAAAACTCCAAAAATATCATCATTACTCACCCACTGCAATGAGCTGTACCAGTCATTTCAGACAAAGCCTGTGCCAAAACCCTCTGGTTAATCGCAGGCACATTGCCAACAGGCGGCTAAAATGTCCCAGGGGACTTCTTCAGTAAAGGGCACTTTATCATATAAGTGGTTGTTCAAGCAGACAGAAAAATAGCAGTCCTTTCTTTCAGCTAACAGATTTCAGACATTTATATACACACACTATTCCTGTTTTTTCCCAATATTCAGCCTTACCAATGCTGGTGACTTCCAGAACTGGCAGAGTGACCTAGGTAGTAAAGCCAGAAAAGTAGACTTAATTTCTTTGAAACTGCCAAGAAGTGAGGATCTAAAAGGTAGCAACTGTTTCTTACGTCCTGCCCAACAATCTGAGGTTTTTTTTTCATTTTTATTTTTTCAAGAAAACTGCCCAATCATGACTGAAGCCTGCTAGTCCTTAGGGAATCACCCCACTTCATGTTAAGAAATCCTCCCTCAAAAACGTGCATCCTTTTGACTCTGGATTTTGCTTCTTAGAGAATTATTTATTCATTCTTCCTCAAGAAAAAAAAAAGAAAGAAAAAAAGAATGTGAGCAGAATAGTTATGAAGAATTCCTACCTTCCCAAAGCTCCCTTTTCCAAGAACCATGAGAAAGTTGAAATCTGTCAGCTTCACCCTGTCCAGATTGTTGGATGGCACACTTGAGTTCTTGTCTTCTGTTGGAGTAATGACTTTGTTACCAGCTGGCCCAAGTTTGGCTTTCTGAGGAACATACACACACATACACACACAAAAACAGGGGAGTAAGAAGAGTAGCCCTTTTTCTTGGCCGAATGGATCATTGGGTGAAGGTTAGAATTGGAGACGACCATATCTGAGGTGGCATTCCCAGGAGAAAGGCTGCATAGCAAAATTTGCACAGACACAACTTCAAAGACTCATTCCAACAATACTTTCGAAGTTATTGAGCGAATTAAAGTAGAAAACTGTGTTCATGTATAACCAGATAAAAGCAGATATACTTATCTGGTTAGAAGAGCAAAACCAAAGCAAAAACCAAAGCCAAAGAAAAAAATAACTTATTTTCATGCCAAAAGCAGGCTTATCCCGTGTTTTTGTTTTGAAATACAAAAAATGCTTTTCAAAAATGTCATGCTATAATCTACACACAGTATTTTAGGGTATCAACAGTCTCTTCAATACATTCTCTTTTAAAATGTAATTCTTAAAGATACTGCACAGCAAGAGTTAGGAAATCTTTGACATGCATTACGAAAAATAACCTATGTTAAAAAACCTACAACACGAGAATTAATGCAGATGAACATGTCCGCTTTCAAACCAGCAATACAATCAACTCTGATTTTCAATCAAGTGTTGATCTGGAAAAGGGAGATGGGAAATATTACACACAAAGGTTCTGCCTTGGCAAGGCCGTCTGGTTTGCAGAAGGTTGTAACGGTCTCAGTATTTCATATGAGACACCGTATAATTGCTCAAGTGAGTTGCCTTTCAAATCTCAAAGTTAATAGAAGAGAAAAAAGTAAGACTCACCAAAAGATAACGCAGGCTACAACATAACATCCCTCTTTTTCTCAAAACAATCCCATATACCAGCAGAAGCAAAATAGGTTTAATAATACTTTGGGATGTGCTTTCCCTGCACTTATCTAGTGTGTTGGTCCGGTAAATAACCTCTAATATAGCTAATTTACTTTGGGCTATTGACGTACGCTTGACATTTAAGGATAACTGCTGTTCTCACTGCACTGCAAAAGGACAGTATTTGCCCATTATCACTGTTTTACAGATAAAGAAAATTACAGAAATTAAACTTTATTCAAAGTCACACAGTAAATCACCTGGCCTGACATATACCTTTGGCAGCCTCGCTGGAAACTTGAAGGTACAAACTTTCCCCTTCCCAGACAAGTTTAAAAGCGTAAGGTTGAAAGGGATGACTCGATTCACGGGCTCCAGCCTTGTACTACTGCAGGCAGCAATGTCAAATAATCCTCTGATAAAATAACCACACGTCACTTGAAAAGCACATTCAGATTGGATGACTCTTATACCCTGCCACAGGGATATGAATTTTGGCAGTTTTGATATCTCTTTTATTATTATTATTGTAATATGGCTTAAAATGTGGAATTTCTTCCACCATTATTACTTGCTTGTATGAAAGCAGCACTTGGAGATGCTAATCAGGACCATGTGCTGTGCAAATGCTTAGGAAGAGCCAGGCCTGGGTGCCAGCCTAAGTCCCTGATTCTGCAAGGGATGGCCCCTTGGCAGATCCGGCTGCTGGGATAAATCCAGTGTCTGTAATGGAGCTCTTTGTCGGGACAAAGCTCCTTTCAAGGCCACAATACAAGATTGAGCCATAAGCAGAACAAGTTAAAAAAAAAGAAAAACCCTAATATCCTTTATTTGTACAAGACAAAGACATGGTTTAAAGGAGCAGCTTTGCTGGCAATGTCCTTGTGATGCTCTCGCATGTGGGATCTCAGATAAAAGATCCTGCTCTTGTGATACAAGAAGCAATTTCAATATCTGCCTTTTCACCACGCAAGGGAGATCCAAATCAGGCACTGAATGGAAAACACTAATTTTATTTCTTATATTTTAAACCCACTGGGTAGGCTGTCGGCAGCCTGTGTGAAAAATGTTATCATTCAGAACAACAGATGAAATTTTGCTCCAAGGCAGTTGTCTCTCCGGGTATAAACCTGCCCTGCAGTGCTGCAATCCCAGGCTTGGGGGGTGAACAGCACTTTTTCCAAGAAAAAAAAAAACCAACCCAAACCGAGCAGCAGCTTCATCAGCAGGCTCCTGTGCCCTCTGCCGGCTCCCAGAGCTGCCAGCACCGCGCTTGCTCGGATCAAACACATGCGAGATGAAATTGTCAGGATCTGAAGGCGGCACCTTAAAATAATATTAGAGAACCAAGCCAAGGCTGTCTGCAGCCTCACAAGAAAACGCATAGATTCAAGAAGCTACAGAGAAATACTCCTCTACTTCCATCGTTCATCTTTTTAAAATTTGATGTCGCTCTCAATTTGGTCATTTCTTTTTTGACGCGGCAGATTTTTAAGGAGAACATCAGGTGCCTCCCGGTTGCTCAGGTGGGCTTCTGTGCCATCTGCCCTGGCAACGCAGGCAGGGGTTTATCAGACCGCACCTCGGCTGGGAGCCACGCGTGCGGATGGGGAGCTGGCACCCCCGTTCTCGCATCCCTAGTGCTGAGCTACCTCGGTGCGTTAGCCTGTACACCGGCACGTGCAAAGAGAGAACCCTGCTGCAAACCCTATGTAAGAAAACGTAGGAAAATGGCATCCATGTATGTAAGGAAAATGGCATCCACAAAATGCTGGAGAATGACCAGGCTAACTCAACACAAGCACACAGACCCGGGTGGAATGACCTAATGACCTTATTAAATTACCATAAACTTATCAAAGGTCCGTATTTCCCTTCGGCTAGGCTGCCGACCAGTTGATCACGAGCATGACGAAAAAAGTTTTTCACATTTAGCACGTGAATTCCTTTTACTGCCTTTTTGGCTTAAGGTCCTAGTGAAAATATAGTGGGAATTTCAAAGCTGGCAAACATGTATGGGGAGGCACCCCCCTCCCATCCCCCCCCCCAAAAAAAAACCCCAAACCAAACAATTATAACCCAAACGAAAACATTTCACAGATGATCCATTAAGAGCTTCCCCAAACACTACTACAACATGTTTCAAAGATGACTTTGCCACTTTGCCTCAGGCATATCATTTTGTCATCGTTTTAGTACTAGAGAAATTTCCAGGGCTACTGGAAAAAAAAAAATCAGGCTATGGGCATGGAAATAAAATTAGATAAACGTGGTCAAGCCATTATGGATGCTACCAGTGCGACCAAGTTTTTGATGGGACAGCAAGACATCTTTATGAAATAAACCCTGAGAGATCTAGTACTCATTACCTGTCTTCAAGAATTAGCTGCTGTGTATGTTCCAGGTTATTCAATTCATCCTGAAGTACAAACCTAAACCAAAACATCTCTTATTAAGCTTCCTGGAAGTTTCTACACTCAGCAGAAATGTCACAACTCATCACTAAAAATTGATGTTGATGGATTTAAGGAAAGCCTTTAACCTTCCCCTTTTATTACAGAACTTAACCCAGAATACGGGGCAAGACAAAAGTATTTCAGAAACTCAACTAATGATTTCTGGTTATGATTAAAGGATTAAGAAAATGTCTTCAAGTATCAAAATCGCTTTACATTAAACTACAGAACACCTACAAAGTGAAAGAACATTGTGCCTTACCACACATGAAGAACAATTTATATATTTTGGATACTTCAGACAGGGAACTACAAACTAAAATTACTGTTAAAATACAGTCCAGGAGAGGAGCACAATAAAAATAAATGTACTAGATAAAACATTACATTACCAATGCATTTTGATTTGCATTAATGAAACGTAAAGTCACACCCATTACTTTCACCGTCACCTCTGCAACCAGGATCGCCCGTGAGGAACAGCTTTACTGTTTATTAGGAGGGAAGAAAACCTGTTTGAGGCTTATGCTCTGTGAAGGCCAACTTAAACACTAAAAATAGGTCAGATAGTGGATAGAAGTCATTTCCAGAGCTCCTGGGAATGCTGTTTCAACAACAGGACTAACCAGAGAAGAATCATAGAATCGCTTTGGTTGGAAAAGCCCTTTAAGATCATCCAGTCCAACCTTTAACCTAACCCTGCCATCCCACCATTAAACCCTGTCCCTAAGCACCTCATCTACCCGTCTTTTAAATCCCCCCAGGGATGGGGACTCGACCCCTTCCCTGGGCAGCCCATTCCAGAGCCTGACAGCCCTTGCGGGGAAGAAATTTTTCCTAATGTCCAACCTAAACCTGCCCTGGCGCAACTTCAGACCATTTCCCCTCGTCCCATCACCCATTACCAGGGAGAAGAGGACAACCCCCACCTCACTACAGCCCCCACCTCCTGTCAGGGAATTGTAGATGGCAATAAGGGCTCCCCTCAGCCTCCTCTTCTCCAGACCGAACACCCCCAGCTCCCCCAGCCGCTCCATAAGCCTTGTGCTCCAGCCCCCTCCCAAGCTTTGTGGCTTTCCTCCAGACATGCTCCAGCAACGCAACGTCTTTCTTGTAGTGAGGGGCCCAAAACTGAACACAGTATTCAAGGGGCGGCCTCACCAGCACCGAGTACAGGGGCACGGTCACTGCCCTGCTCCTGCTGGCCACACTATTCCTGATACAAGCCAGGATGCCATTGGCATTGTGTGTAAGGATTTGATGCAGAGCTTTACCCACACTAACACGAAGAGCAGGGCATTGGACCCGGGACACACACACAGATCGAGGCACCCAGCTGTGATACCACTGACAGATGTCTCGTTCCCCAATGCTGACACTGTTCAATGCTGTCCACATCTTTCTGGATCTTGCACAGACCCATCATTTTCCTCTTCAAGCTCTGGCCTTATAAATAGACCGAGAAATGTATTTTCTCAGGTGTTTATCTAAACAAACTCTCTTTTTTGAAGAGGATCAAGTTTTCTTACAGTTGGATATGGCTGGCAAACACCCGGACCAGACAGAGAGGTACATCTGAAAGGAGGAAGAGTAACCAGAATCACAGCCTACTGGCTGCTGTCTCACAGGAAAGTGCGTTTCATAAAAAGCAGTTCTAACAGATTTGCTTAAAATGTTCCATGTTATTTTGGGACCTACCCATCCTTACAGTTCAAACCATTTTATTGATTTTATACATTAGTTGGGTTTTGGTTTTTTTTTTTCCCCCCCCCAATAGCAGGAAAACCTTAGCTTGCTAAAAATTGTCCACAAACTCTTTTACAATGAAGAGCTAGTTTTATTCAGATTAGTCAAATGTAGGGTCCAATGACTGGTAATACTTATACATCTTCTTTTACCAGTCGTAGAGGCAGAGCACAAAATGGCTGTTTTCATTTCTGGGCACCCACAGCCAGCGTTCGTTAGCGTATTCTCCTAAGGTCAAGACCAGGAACCTCTCACGGAGCTCCACCATGAGTTCTACATCTGACATGCCTTGAATATTGCAGAGAGCAAGTGTCATGCATCCAACATACTCTCCCAGATTCCCGGAGCAAAACCAGTTTTGCAACTACAGAAGGGACATAAATTCAAATGATTCGTAAAAGTTTACTGAAAAAGAGCAATATTTTGCCTCTTCCTACCATGACTAAGGTTGGAAATTAGCAGAATTCTACTTGAATCCACCTATGGTTTTTGCTGATGTTAAAGCTTGCTGAAGTTGAAGATGGCATTCCAGGCACTAGATTAATTTCCAATTTACATTCAGACTGTTTGGCTCACTAGCTTCGATAAAAACACAATGTTGTTACCACAAAGCCAGCTTGCAGCAAACAAACCAGGAAAACAGTATGTTAGAGAGGAATTAGTCTGCAGTGGTAGCAGAAGAGTTAATCTTAAAAGAAAACAAGACATGCACATCATCTTACTTCCTCTGGTTTGGACGCACCTTATCTCGGCCAGTCCTCTTACCCTGAAACCACAGCGAGACACACTTTATATATTCAGCCCAAATGCACTTCTCCACGGAGCGCTACAGAAGTTACAGCGTGTTACACTGGAGAGTCTCTTGGAGTCTGGTATGTGCTTTTTGGAAAAGGTATCTTCAGTTTTGCAGTAAAAACGCTTTGAATTTATTTTTAATCTAAGTGTAACAATGGTGCTTTTAGTTCGATATGAAAAAAAAAAAAAGTCTTCACCAAAACCTAATGAGAAGTGTAACACAAAGAAGAAAAAGAAGTCATTTAGGGAATCGTAATCTGGCACTGCACTCGGTTTTCAATCACAGCAAACCTTCTCATGGAGTCTTTTTGAAACCTTCTGATTTTTTATTGTGAAGGCAATCTAATAGGACACAACAACAGGTCTGAGCATTGGCGTTTCTGCCTTCTAGTTATTAACTATAGTTCAGAAACTTAAGAATTACGGAGCAAAAAGACTGAATCGGTCATTTTTCTCATTAGCCAATAAACAAAATTTGTGAAGCATTAAAAAAAAAAAATCTACACTATTCACATTCCTACCCTCAATCTCTTCAGGGCAATGAGCTACATATCGTTACGTCGATGCTTTAACACCTTGTATCGCTCACCTTCATCAATTTTCTTCTGCTGCTGTCTGCAACGCTCAGTTCACTAAGATTGGGCGCGTTCCCATATGGAAAACGAACTCTGGGTTCCAAAACTGCCCAAACTTGGTGCCACACCCCACCACCCTCCAAGCACAGCTTCAGAGGGAAAAACCCCACATCACCGCCCACGAAAAACCATTCGAGCCCACAGAAGGCCTTGCGAGTGCCGTTCGCTAGAGGATGTACTTCTCAGTTGCCAAGGCAACTTGCTCTTAGCAAGTTCACAGATGCCCTTCGGGGAGATCTCTCGGTAACAAGTTTTCAAGAGGAGAAAGCGATAAATGAAAAAATATTTAACAACAACGCTGAATTCCCATCACGTGTGTGGAGGTATGTACACATACAGCACACGCAACTTCTGTTTGGAAACAGCACGCTTATCGTCGCGTTTCGTCTGGTACTGGCTCTGCTGACACCTGCCAGGAAAAGAAATCGAGAGCTTCGTTCCCGGCAGTGGAGCCTCCTCAAGACTCACAGCTCTGCTTCCCATCACACACCAGCATCCGCTCCCCTCTCCTGCAGCAGGTTCCACCTAGCGCCGACTGCTTCACCCAGGCAGCCGTAAATTGCAAACGAATGAGCTGACAACAGAGGACAGCACTGGCTTCAGTCTCCGTTGGAAAAAAAAAAAAAAAAAAAAATCAAATCACAATTTTGATAGCACGAGGGTCAGCAGCCTAAGGACTGACTGAGCAGACTTGCTGCAGGCTTTATCTGGGGTCCCAAGACTTTCTTGATACCCATGGA
>NW_009260266.1:446994-482569 GCF_000687185.1 Egretta garzetta | reverse complement strand
TGATGAGATCCCCTCTCAGCCTTCTCTTCTCCAGGCTGAACAAGCCCAGCTCCCTCAGCCTTTCCTCCTAGGGGAGATGCTCCAGTCCCCTCATCATCCTTGTTGCTCTCCTCTGGACTCTCTCTAGGAGTTCCTCATCTTTCTTGAACCAGGGAGCCCAGAACTGGACACATGAACAAGCCATCTCATGCTAGCCTGCCTTGCTCCCAAGGTTTCTGTTCCTAGTTCTCAAGTTAACCCAAAGCCACGGCAGAGCTGCAGGTAACACTCTGCCTCTGCGTATCACTTGAAGGAATGATAAAATAGGTGGTGAGAAGCAAGGAAAGGAACAGTCTGAATAGCAACGCTTTGGCTGCAAGTGTGAAATTAATGCTCAGTTAAGTCTATCATTACCTGAAGAAGCATCAGAGCAGCTCAGATCTCAGACAAACCACAGAAGATGTCCCTGACAGAACTGGCAAAACTTGTACCAAGGCCATAAAAAGGAGAAACTGAAATAATTTGTCAGTCTCAAGGAAGGACAAAAAGCCCCACTCAGGCTTCCAGTCATGAAAGCTCAGTGGGGATTTCGATCAACAGGCTGAGCCATTAGCAAGCCTTTAATAAAGTAAATAATTGCAATAAATTTCAAGTCAAAAACTGGAGGAAAAAAACCTCCCATTGACCGAAACATTCTCCATCACCGTGGCAGCTTGTTTCTTACATTATTGCATTTCCAATTCCATGTAATTATAGATGCTATGAAGGACCATCCATTTCCTAGTTTATACAACTTAATTATCAGGATGCTGAGAATTTGAAATGAGAAGAGTCCGTTTCCAAGCCCCAGCAAGACCTAATACTTCACCAGACTGAGTTTTAAGGTTAATACCATAACCTAATGCAAGCTTATAATTCATTAGCGGAGTTTTGTAGCCATGGAAACAACACAGAAAAGAGAAAGTTAAGAGCCTAAGCTCCGGATGCTTTAGCAGCCCAGCAGCTCTAACTGGAGAGGGGATGCCACGAACGTTACATCGCGGCCCAGCCTGAGCTCATGTTCCTGCTGTTGCAAGTCAATGGAGGGAAGGAACCTCCTTGGCCATCTTACCTGTTTCCCTGCAAAACACGTGCTGAGCAACCTGGGGAGATGCTTTTGCATTACATTTCCTGTGAAACAGAACAAAAGGCACGGCCTCTGGCTCTTGTGCTTCTTTCCTTGGCTTAACAAATGCTTATGAAGAAGACGGCAAGACGTGGCCTTTCCCCACCTTACTGAGCGCTCACCGACTCTTATTTGTTCCTTGCAAGAACAAACAAGCTAACGAAGGAAATCACAGCAATGTATTGCACAAGCATAGGTACGCACGCATATTCACGTGCATGGGAAGGAGCTTGGCCAACACTGCAATACAGCCCCGATGCTCCCGCACCGGCCAGGTGCCCTGGGCCACGGCCGCTGCCAGGGGTCCATGAGGTTTCAGCCACCTATTCCTTGGTGAAAGGCTGTGGGGAGACCTGATCGCAGCCTTTCAGTACTTAAAGGGGGCCTGTAGGAAAGGGGGGGACAAGCTTTTTAGTAGGGCCAGCTGTGACAGGACAAGGGGGGATGGCTTTAAGCTGAAACAGGGTAGGTTTAGACTGGATCTAAGGAAGAAATTCTTTACAATGAGGGTGGTGAGACCCTGGCAGGGGGTTGCCCAGAGAGGTGGTGGAGGCCCCATCCCTGGGAACATTCCAGGCCAGGTTGGCCGGGGCTGTGAGCAACCTGCTGTGGTTCAAGGTGTCCCTGCTCCTGCAGGGGGGTTGGGCTGGGTGACCTCCAGGGGTCCCTTCCAACCCAAAACATTCTATGATTCTATGAAATTGCATTCTAGCAAAGCTTTTAGCAGCAAGGAGAACACCAAAAGCGTGCAAAGCAGCAGCAAGCTGCGCTCTTACATTTAGTTTCATGATGGCGATGTCACTATGGTGAACTGCAATGTAATTAGTAAAAAATGCTATAGATAAAAATGCATTTTACTTCATTTTTACCTCAATAGCTCAAATAGTTATTGAAAAAATAGGTCAAAAAAAAATCTTATCATTCCCGTTGCTAGTAAAAAGGCACAAAGGCAAACAGGATGTTTCATAAAAATATAAATGGGGAGCACAATAAAATTCACCTAGGAGTTAAATATGGAATATTTTATCTATTCAGTTTACTTTTCCCCTCATTTCCTCTCCTCCTCCCCTTAAAATTGTGTCATATTTACCCTTTTGGTTAGTTAATAGTAAACTTATTTAAAGGATTTGCCTGAAAAAAAAATTTATGCCATATGTGAAAAGGAATAAAAATTGCCTTTTTGCAGAAAGCGCGTCCAAGAACACAGGAAACCCACTCCCGAAGGCCTCCCACGTGCTGCACCGCTTTGCTCATCACGGGGGAGCGATGACATCAGAGAGGCCGTGAATTAATTTGGGTTACAAATAACAGAGGAGAAAGCAGCCTGTCCCACAAAGACACCGGGATGATTAGTAAACCTGAGGTATTTTGCCTAATCCTAGCACAAGCTGCGCCTCCTCTAACGCCTTGCAGGTTCACAGAATTCGTGAGATGATTCTACTCGGGGATTTCCGTGGGGGTCCGTGTCTCTCGCCCCGCCTGCGAAGCTGAGCACGGTGGGGGCAGGGGATTGCAAAAGCCAGGGGCACCCAAAGGGAGAGGGGAACGGAGCGATAGAAAGGCGAGCAGAGGCGGCACTCACCTTGGCAGCTGCACGTTATTAAATATTTTGATTAGAGGAAAATTGATCATCAGTGCCAGTTAGAAATCTTGACTAAAGGGCTGGATGAAAAACATGATAGTGAATTTTATCAAAATAGCAGTGTAATTTAATGGGTTTGTGTCTTTCGAAATGCACACGTACAAACAATTTGCATTATTTCACTTCTTTCAGGACTCTGGCTGGCAGCTTTCCGTTTTGGGAGCTATTCTGTGTTCTTTAGTGACCCCTTGTGGTGTCTCACTCCAAGGAGAAATTATTTTCTCATGTTCAACGTTGCATTAAATGGATGTTTACTTACCATAAAGGCAATAAGAGAATCCTAAAGGACAATACAACATTTTAACATACCATACAGCAACTCCGAGCTGCTTATTTTGGGGGATTTACAGTCACAATCCCTATTCTATTCTTTTTTTTTCTTTTTTGTGTTGCTGTATCGAAGTTAAAACTGTGTGAAGTACTTCAATATATGATTTCTAAAAAAAAAATAATAAAAAAAAAATCCCCAAATTATCCAGGCACAAAACTAAGGTAACCATAGACCCTAGAAAATGTAGGCAGTGAAGTCAAATGAGTGTGAAAGACCATCATTTGAAAAGGGATCCATCTACCCTAAAACCAGGAGTTTGAGGGGATATTGCCCCAGACAACGGATGTCTGGCTGTGAGCGGTGAAATCTGGAGAGGGAAGAGTTTCCAGTTCCCCATTTGGCACTGTCAACATGTTTAATCTGTTTAATAATCCGGTGGCCACCTGAGTCTACTTTGTTTTCTGCCTTTATTGCCAAACACGCTATCCCCTGCAACAGAGCAGTGTCTAGCTGGAGGAAATGTAATTAAAGAGGCTGCCTAGGAATAATATTCAAGAATTCTTGCAGAAATATCCTGTGATAGCGGTAATAAAAACCCCAAACAACAAATACGATGCTCGAACAGCAAATCCCTAAGCGTCAAAAAGAGAACTGCTTTTATAGATGCTCCTTCATTTTTTTAATGATGCAAATTACTGCTAATTTCCAATAATAAAAAAAAAAAAAAGAGTGTAGAATTTGCCTTTATGCATAAAACTAATTACAGTATGGACAAAAATTAATAAAATTCTATTCTAAAATAATCTTTAAAGAGTTCAGTTATACCAGATCTTAGTACAAACCCCCGCGATCAAACGCAACAGCCACGAAAAGCTGCAGCCTAGGACCAATTTTAAAACCTTGGGATTCTGTATCCAAGTCTTAACGTGCTCTGGGATTATTTACTGCACACAAACACACACAAACACACAGAAAGATGAAGGGGTTTTCTGCATGATGCTGTGAAAATAATCTATTTAAATATACGCTTTGCTGGCAGAACAAAAGCAGCGTAAACGCGTGATCCTTCCCAGTACCTGGTAATTTCATAACCAAGCATTTATGCTGCTTGCCCTTGCTCACAGCATTCTCAAACCTGCTACGATATTATAATTTTTGTAAATTTTACTGGTTCCTAGCTCAGAAGTGTTGCCTTCTCCTCAGGAACACAGCCTTCCTTCTTCATCTGCTCCTGCTGTTTCCTTTCAATTCCAATCTCGTAAACTTGGGAACATAACCTCCCCAGCAGTCCCACATAAACTGATTACTTACAGAATTATTTCCAAAGACATGCTAACGTCAGTGGTGATTTAGCTTGCAGAATGCAGCATGCAGTGATCCTTCCGAGCGTAGGTTAGTGATGCTAAGGCACTGTCAGCAGCAAGCAGAGCGGGGATTTGTAATAATTTAGAGAGAAAAGACAGACAGTAAACAAGGGAGCTTTTTTTTTTTTTTCCCCATGAAAAAAAAATTGAATTCTGGAGTCTCCTCTTCACATCAGAGTGCCAGCTTTCTTTTCTGGAATTCATGTTTATAACTCACAAGGACTAAGCATGAATTCTGCCTAGGAAGCAGCAGCCGTAGGAAACCGCTCCGCTCTTTTTTTAGGTGCACTCCTATGGTGAAACCACGAATTGACCAAGGTCTTTTGTCAGTTTGGATCACTGCACTTCAAGGTCTGGATTTCACACTGAAGTGACAACACAGCGTTAGACATAGCTTCCTATTTATCCCAGATGCATTTTTTCAGGGTAGCTTTTGCTCTGGTTTAAAATACATTTAAACAGAGAAACTTGCAACTTCCCTGCATTAAACAACTTTCATCAATGAAACCACCACGGGACTTTATTTTCAAATAAGAGGTGTAAAGGATTGAGGAAGGGTAGTCCTCTTCTGTACAGGCTTTTCTGAGATAAAGATACCAGATAAAGAATCAAGGTTAAGAAAAAAAAATAAGTTACTGATTGCATGAGAAATGATTATTGCATTAAGGATATATTTGGCAATGACAAATGGTCTTAATTCTTTGTTTTTCTGGTTCAGTATTAAAACATTTGGTAAAATCATGCATTAAGAATATAAACAACTCCTCAAATGTAAAATTTGATTTTTAAATTAAGTATTTCAAGCTTTGAGCCATAACACGTAAACTGCTCTAGGTCAGCTGAAACTGTAAAAATACTACTTGAAGATGGTAACGGCTTCGATAACCGTAGATAGATTCTTAAAACAGTTTACAGCACAGGAGCTCCAAATTTAAACTGTAACTTAACCATGTATGAAACTGAAAGCGTGATTTGTGTCAGTAACCTTTGCCCTAATAAAGCAAGATCGTTTGTTAGAGATACATGCAAATAAGGAGTCCACACGTGTATGTTCTCAATGCTGATGGGCACCTTTTATGGCAATAATTCAGGGATGTGGCGATTACTGAAAGAAGCACAATGGGAAGTAAAGAGGTGAACTGGTATTTCAGGTACCAGAGCATCTGTGCGTATGGGTAATATCACTTATGATATATTATACTCCAACTCACATATAGCAATCTATGTAGTATATTATATCATAAACCAGGCATGCTATAGGATGTAAGTTTACCTATTTAAACGTACAGTGAACACGAGCATTATTTGATCTGTGGAAGGTATTTAAAGTTCCATGAGTGTCTCAAATTAAAGATGCACCATTTTCCATTTCCCATGAGAAGGTGGCATTCATTTAACCCAATTCCTTCAAAAGGAAAGGCACACTGCATCTGCTGAGGTTTGAGGACCCCTTTTTTGTAAGTAAGCTTCTAATCTGGGGAGTACTTTGTCACAAATTATGGAAGATTCATACTTCCATTTTTTTTTAACCATTAGAAAAGCTTAAAGCGGGGAAAAAACAAGTGCATCCTTAAAATACGGTGAGAATGGAATTGAATTTAAAACACTTCAAATGTTGGTAAAGAGGGTTGTGTGAAGAGAAGGGTGTAGGAGAACACCAAGGAGAAAACTACCTTGAAGAAGTGGATATTTACATGACAGTCCTGGAAGAGACAGGAAAGGGAGAAACACTGCTTGGTTAGTAAAGGGCTCGCAGAGCGGAGCAACGACAATTAGTAGCAGAAGTAAACAAATAAAGACACAGCAGTGAGAATACAGAGATGGACACATCCGTTATGCACAGAACGATCACGAAAAAGAAACCATGGAGTTATCACCCGAAGGGTAAGGAGCACAGCACAGAATTGCACGGTGAAGCACAGGTCTTCCCGCAACCGCTCGGCACGGTCAACCTCAGCCTTGTCCATACCCACGCTCCATGCATGGAACATCCCCCGTGTTGTGAACCCACTGCAACGCTAGGTGTGCGCATCGATGTGCGCAGCCTGGGCGCTGAGCAGCAACGAGCACTGCAGAGGGGCGACAGCACAGAAGTTAGTTTTGATTTATTTTTTTGCCTTCTGCTATCCGCATGATTGTCTATGTACATTCTTCACCTCAAATCACAACACACAGCCTGAGAAAAGCCTTGCAGGAATCCCAGCTGATACGAACGGCGACCAGAGATGTACATCATCTGGTTAAGAAATTTCAAGTTCTTTAGTTTCAGATACGGTGAGTGGATGGGAAACCTCCAGATAACTGCATATGGGAATTCCCCATGCCAAACTATAGTATGGAACAGATGGAGTCATCTAACAGCATCTTTATAATGTTGCAAACTATTCTCTAATGATTAAATATGCACAATTTAAAAATAGGAATGAGTGCCACAGCCAAAAAAAGCAGCTCTTCTTTTTATATCTCTATATGCATAATGAGTGTCGATTGGCGTGCCAGTGGTATTTTGGCTGGTCATGATTTCAGTATAGCTTAGTGGCTGTTCCCTGAAAAGCAAATTTAATCTTTTCGTTTACAATTTGAAGTGTCAGCGGCGTTATTTCTTTTTTCCGTGTCATCTTTGCTGAACTGCCTGAAGTTACAATTATTGCTTCGAAATGGGAAGGCGTACTGGTTAGATGTGGGTATGGCAGAGACCGTATCTTTTATTTATTTCCTAAAAAAAGTAAAGTAGCTGCAGTGTAACAGCTCTGGGGCAAAAACATCGCTATCCTCCCCATCCTTCAAAAACTTAAAGGAAATGTGTCCTTCACAGTCTTTATAGGACTTTACACAGAGACCAGAAGAACGTAACTCACCAATTATCAAAATCACAAACGCCTCTAGTTGTTTTTTTGGTTTATTTGTTTTTTTTTTTTAATGAAAATATCATATTTAATTAGAAAACTCATTGGGTTCTTAAGAAGCTACTGAAGCAGTCCCTGGGGCCCTCTGCTAAGGCCCTGGCTATGCAGCTGCAGCACATTTACCCAGCCTCCAGCTCAGAATTAAAATTGCTCTATGATGTCCTGGCTGTTGATTAAAGGAAAGAAGGAAAACGTCTTTTTGACCTAAAACTGTTGCAAATATTAGAAAAATGCCAGATTAATGCAGAAAGCACTGTCCTTCTCCTTCCTAATAAAGCAGCCAGAAACTGCTTTTAAAAAAAAAAAAAGAAAAAAGCTAAGGGGAGTGTTAAAGATCTAAGAGATGCAGTACCTGCAGTGAAACACACTGAAATGATTTAATGATGCTCAGAAAGGGAATGATAAATAAATGAAAGGTTTCTTCAGCGTTAGACTACAACAGCACTGAAACGCCTCAGAAAGCTGTAATCGTGCCTTGAAATCTGCGGACCTTTCCAAATACCATTTATCACCGGCTGCACCACCCCGAAGAGAGGCCCGGCGGTGTAAATAAACCTTAGCTCCTTGTGCAAGAGAGACACACACAGGCTGAGACAGGTTACCTGTTCATAAATTCACCTCTGCAAAAGGATTAACGCACAGGTTTGGTTAAACAAAACGCTGCCCCGCACACCGGAGGAGTTCCGCAGCACTCCCAAAGCAGAAATATCCACAGCTCCTGCGTCACCACCGCAGAGGTCCTAGGTATTTATAACCAAGCCTGATGGCCAAGCGCCACCTTTTCCTATTCTTATAGGAATATAACACCTATTCCTTAACACCTATTCCTGTTCTTATATTTAAAATGGTAAGGCATTTTAAAAGACATTTTCTTTAGGAGCCATAACAACAGTTATGTTTAGAAGCACTGAGATGTCACCAAAATGTCACCACTGACTGTACACGCTGAATGTTCAGATACAACATCTCCTGTGTTCTGAACTCTCTTCCCTCTCTCCTTACGTTTCGACCTGTTTAGTCTGCAAAAGGAAGCTACAGGTCCAGCTCCTGCCTGGCCGTCATCAGCGATTCCACTGGCACAAGCAGCTGAAGACGTAACCCACGTCACGTTAATCCGAGAACAGCCAACGCAACAGCACGGGGTGCCCGGCCCCACCAGCTCCCGTCCTCGGCAAACATGGCAAAGCCGGGTCACGTCACCTCTTGGCAGCAAGAAAAGCCCATTGGGCAACCGGGCAGCAATAAGCAGGAGCTGCTCCTGGATGGTTTACCTAGCACATGGATCAATCCCAGAAAAGGGAGACTGGAAATATAACGTACCACCGGAACAGCCGCTTACCCTGGTGCGCTGCCTGGCCTCCCGACTACGGACGGGTTTATGGATCTGGCCCACGATGTCGACCAGTAGATGAAAATGGTACCTGCTTTTCCTAACACCAACTGGCAATTATTTTTTGCAGAAAAGGTACTTATCAGAATAACGTGATCTTCTTGGGGAGTGATTTTATTGTTATTCCCTTAATTAAACTGAATGGTACAACACTAATAGCCATGAGAAGCCACTCGCACCTGATGTCTCAGCTGAAATCTCCAACATAAACACAATTTGAAGCAAGTGGCCACAGTGGTAGATGTGGCTGTATGTCCCCAAGGAAGCACCTCCCAGGGACCACTGGAATGGTCCCGTCTGGATCCCCAGGGCGGGGACAGCAGCCTGAGCTCTTTCGGAAACGAAGGGAATGATTTTGTTCTACTGAAACCCACACAGAGAGTTACACTAAAGGAAATAATTAGAAGAGAAGAAAACATCTGACATCTTAAGAATATGTACCGGGAGGACCGTTATGCATCCTCCCTGCAGATGCCTTAAAATGAAGATTATTTGAGCAGTAACCTATTCCCTTGTAACAACTTGCTCGGATTGCTTCAATTGCCAAAGCTGACTGTAGTGACTCAGGCTCCCATCACTTCGTATACCTTGTCCTTGGTAAATGTATCCACATGTAAGGATTATAGCTACTCTGCTCGTTTTTAATTAAAAAATTAATTGATATGGACCATAACAGCTGCTTCATTTTTAGTAACGTTTTCTGTGATGGTGATGTGGAAAGAAGGGGACAGACAGAATAATCATCCAGCCTCCTTTCAAACCAGTATTATTCTATTATTAGTCTAAGGTGATATTTAAGTATCGAGAAGCACTTTACTAAGCAGCAAATTACAGGAAACAAGGCTTGACAGAACAGAAATAACTTCCTGCAATAGAAGTTTTAGAATTTGCACATTTCTTTTTCTCAAATAAAAAAAAAAACAAAACAGAAAAGTGCCCTAAATGGCAAAACCGCATCACTGCTCAAATCATAACCAGGTATGCAAAGTACCATAAGGTTGCATTATTCTGATATTTTTTTTCTTTGATTAGCAAAATACCGTAATAGGAAAATAAGTATATAACAATTAGTAGATACTGCAGTTAAAAGACTTGCTAGTTTGGGTCCGTGGAGCCACTGGGGACTGTTGGGAGTTCCCATGGCAACCTCAGCACGGACAATTACGGAGCAGCTACAATTATTCTGAATATGCCTGTTGAGAACGGAGTTTCGTTTTGAGATGGCCACAAATAATGCCATTTGGGGAGAGAAAATTCCCAGCCAAAGGTTAAAACCCGGTGAAAAACAGTGACAGATTTTATCCTGCCTCCCCTTCCTACAGGCGTATATTTTTAACTGTAAATATTAATAAGGATGTATCATCTATAAATCACTGCAAAGAGTTGGTCATACTGCTAAATGAGCAGATAATTGATTCCTAAGTTTTAGTGATATAGGTGAGATCCAGAAAATACACAGATCGATTAAAATTTGTTGTATAAAAAAAATACTGCACTGCACCTATGCATAATATACCTCATTTTCTTTATGCTGGACAACTTCATACAGATAATACATAGACAGCATATAAAAAGAAAACTCCGTGCAACAAAATCTAAAAATACTTAGCGAGGTCACTGCGCTGTGTGATTCCATTAATGAAGCCACCATCCTCCTCAACTCATCTCTTTCTTTTCCAAATCTGGCCCCATTTGTTGGATAGGATCTAAACCTACTGTTCATTTTTGAACTGGTTTAAATCTGGCAGAATGGGCCAGGAGGAAACTTTTTCTCGTGACAAATAGTTTTTACTGTTCGATTACAAACGTAAGTGAAGAGAATGCTTGAATCTATTATTTATTGACTTATTTATGATCTCGTGTAGCTATTTTATGGTCGATTTACATTGAATAAATTACTTAAAGAATGCCAGAAGGTCCAGTAAGTAAAGCAGTGTGAGATTTGTGTGACCAATAACCATATTTAAATAAGAAGTCTGGGTTGTTAAAGTGGAGCTAGAAGGATGGGATAGGGTTGTGTAAACAGTTTGAAATCAATGAGAGCTTAAGGCCAAATCTTAAAGATGTCTGTCGAACTACAGACACACAGATATTTTAAAAATTCTTATTGATTTAAATGGGAGGTCGCTTCTAAGTGCTCTTGGAGATTCTACCGAGCACTTTTCTAAACTTTAGTCAAAAGGGCAAAGCCAGTTTTAAAAAAAGAAAAGTCTAAGACATTTTCAAAGACCTGAAACTGGTTTCTGAAATTTCACATCTACCGGTTCTCTGACCTTTTATAGCCTGAAAATATTCTTATTCTTTCTTAATATTAAGCAACCAAACTCTCATCCTAAAGTTTTGCTGTTTGCATCGGTTTGTATATAGCTCTTTACTCTGAAGACCACCACTATTCATTTTAAGTATTTTATATCAGTAATGCAATACTTCTGTAGAAACTGTTGTAATTTTGGACTCAAAATTAAATCAGGGTAGCTTGGATATCAATCACACTGTCATATACTGGAAAGTAGACCAAGCACCACAACTGTAGACTTGATTAGCAAGCACTCTGAAGTTACTCTTTTCTACAACCTGATAAATGAGAAGATAGCCCAGGATGACCTCTCCGTCTATCTACTTTCTTAATCTTCCTGACAAATACCCTCCCCTAGTAAAATGGCAGTCAAGATCTGCAATCTTCCTCCCGTAAGGTTTCAAAGCTGATTTCAGAGCAGTGGAAATATTTATTTAGATGATGTCATTAAGTCACAAATAGCAGCCTATTTCTCAGTGCTATCTACTTGTTCCTTAGTATAGGGTACCTAAAATAAAATGACTATGCAAGCCAAGATATAAACGATAAGAAAAATAACATAGAAGATGATCCGAGTCAGCACCACTTATGTACCATACCAGAATAGCTAATAAGTTAAATACCACCGTTCAGACATCTGTGCTGTTAATTTTTATAAGCCTGCACAGTGATTTCCCTTGAAACCAAGTAAGAACGTTACTTGGAAGGTGCTGCTTCCCTCTGTTCCTTCCCACAAGTGGCAAACTTTGAGAAAGAGGTTGACCCTACCTGCTTTTACCGTGTAATGCTGCATTACACTAGCCTTGGTCTAGTTATAATTACGCATTTTGTTCAGCTACCAATATTCCCATATATCATCACTGAGTTTTAAAAATGTTGATTATGCAACTCTGTAAACGATATTCCTGGAGACACTGTGTTCGCTGAAAACCTCTTCCCTTCCCTTGATTAATTCAGGCCACTAAAATAGCATCAGCCAGGCTACCTCCAGAACAGGGAAAGCCTCAAATACACAGTGCTGAAGCTGAACTAATTAGACTTTGAGACAGACTAATTATTTCTGAGGCAGAACTGACCCTATGTGAAGCTGCTGTGTCTGGGACCCAGTCCAGTAGCTTTGCACGATGCAACCTCTCAGGATTTCTACTCCACTTCATTGCAGGACACAGCTAAACCCTGGCTGTTCATTCTGCAACCAGTGGATTTACATTTGGCTTCAGAAAATAAAACCTAAGAGATTGTAAATTCAATACGCAAACTTACTGCATGTAAGAACTGACGTTTTTACATAGACAATTTTAGAGACTTGTCTCTGTCCTGAGAAAAACCAGGCAGATTTCTATACCTGTATCACAACTTATACATATCCACCCTATTCCAGACTCTGAATATTGCACAGAGACACGTAAGGGGTGGAAAGAGTTACTGTCGAAGCTATTCTTTCTAGGGAGGATAAAAAAGTAAATATGATCTTGAATAGAAAATGACCGAGTGCAGCAAAATAAAAACCCCACTGGTCAGATCACAACTGTAAAGAAAGGAAAATGGAATGGAGGTTCAAATACTTCTCAAATGTGTAACAAAAACCATAGTTCATGCTGCAGACAAAAGTATGGTAGCTGATCCAAATGTGTTCAGAAGAAATTGATGCATCTTTTCTTTTTCCTTCTTGAAAGTTGAACATGTGCCGTTTTTCCTCACTTCCTTGGGTTAACCCATCTTTTCTAATAACAAGGTAGAATTCTGCCTGATGGTGAACATAAAAAATTGCCATTTCAGGTTGAAAGAAACAGGGGTGTCTGTTTATGCACAACAGGTACATTCATTACTTTTTGGATAAACAACCAGACCGAAGCGTAAATGTTCAACCAGAAAAAAGAAAACAATACCGTAGATTGGAATATTTCAAACTCATGAGCTGAATCCAGCACAGCTATCCCCAAACCATACCTTTCCTGGTGCTGGGTTTAATGGTCTTTTGCTGCAATATTGGCTGTAGTGGTCAGAAGAGGCAGAGCTTCTGGCTATGCCTGTTCATTAGGAAACAACTCATTTGCACGGCACGCTGGGACCGTGCTTGGGACCACCAACCGCTCCAGTTGGCGCCACAGAAGGCAGAAGCCTGCGGAAAGCTTTGCTTTTCTTCAGTGCTGCTTTTCTGTACATAACCAGAAATACCTCTAATCCTTAAAAACTTCCATACCCACGTTAAAGATATCAGAATTTCAGATGACAGCCTACAAAGGTTTTGAGGCTCCAAATAATCAGTAATTAACACTGTAAATATTTTCTTGAAAAAAAAAAATGTGTGAAACATTCTAAGTATTAAAATACCATTGTTTCTGAGAATTTTATTTGTCAAATAACGTAGGTACTAGTGATAACTGCTTGCAGATTTTGCAGTAGGTATTAAAAGACATTGAAATTATTACATATACTTGACATAAAATATTTAAAAATACCAACTTATAAGTGTCCTAGCAGAGAAGCTGAACTGTCAGAAAAATTATACCACTGCTGAATTAAACCATTTGGTCCAATCTTCGAGAAACCCAAAGGCACACACTGCTGTCACAAGCAACAGAAATAGCAGCACTCTAATATATATGTATCTTGTAACAGGCTTTTTTTTTTTTTAAATAAAGTAAAAAGCATATTCCATGGATAGTTGCACCCATTTGTGTTTAATCCTCACCTCAAACTTCTGCCGGAGCTCTGCATTGCCATCTTCATCAGCATCTGGAATTGGAACATTATAATATTCACCTTCTTCTTGATTCAGCAGCTTGTACCTGTGGAATATTTGAGGGGAAAAAACCTGTAACTTTACAGTTTTATTTCTGTTAGACATAAAACCCCATTTGGTTGTTCATGTGTGGTTTGTATCAATGTCACAGGTGTGCGTGCCTGCCTTCAAATACCTAAAGCAAACTCAGGAACAGAATATATTTAACCTAAAATTAGATCTTTAATCCCAAACTATCTGTCAAGGCAGCTCAATGGACAAGGAAATTCTTCCTACTCATCCTGTGATATGATGGGAGACACCAGCCCTGAAGAACCTTTGCCTCCAGTGCTTCTATAGCCCTGAATTTCTTTTCATCTTTGATGAAATCCACTTTTGGAGAAGCGATGAGTTCTACCCCTAGCTTAGTAGGTAATAAGATGTCATTTTATGAAATCAGTTCCCATGTACTTTGAATTTGCAGAGCTATATATAACATGATACACTTAGTAATGAATATATCATATTTGAGATAAAAATAAAACGTGTATCACAAGACTATGTACACAAAATTGAGTTTGCAGCAGTTCCTGGCTCCAGCAGAAGTTTCACAAACGCCACAAAAGAAAAGCTTTGCTTTTATTGTTCTCCTTTGTTATATATAAACTACGTTTCCTAGGTTTAGTTTCGTTTTCAGTGAATCTATAGCCCAAGATACAGTGAAAAGCTCCAAAAAAGGTAGATTATATTGAAGAAAAATACTGGTTTTGAACTTTTTGTGATATATTCTCTCCTCCTCTCTTTTCAGAAACTCTTACCATCCACTGGCTGGCATTTTCATGAGCTCTGACACCCCAAATGAAAGAGATCCCATGAAATCATTTCTGGTTGTTCGATCCCAGTCCCAGACCTCTACAGATAACCGTCGATCTTTGTCTGCAGGTTTTAATTTACTAAAAAAAGAGAGAAATAGGGGAGTTTTCAATACAACACTGAAATAAATGATTCAATACATACAGAGATACTACATTAAAAGGCGTTAAACTTACAACGTGAATGACTCATTCCAGTCTGGATTCAGAGTAGAACGGATGGTTTTTGTTTTCTGTTTACTTTCATTCTTAGGATCAGGGATGAGCTTCAGTTTAACATAAGGATCTGAAAGTCCATTTGGATCCATGGGAATTAGGTTTTTTGCTTCTCGCACTGTCAATATAAAACACAGCTAATTCATATAGCTCTACGCTGTACAGCACAGCTCTATATATACACAAATCACCATTAAGAAAGCAATAACATGTCAACACAGAGTTATTGAAACGTTGAAAAATAAAACAAGTAAGATGTGAAACCCACTTGCCAGACTTGACATGGAAGAGACTACTTGTTGTAAAGGTTGCACTAAGCAATATTTGTAAGAACGGTAGAGAGTAATGACAGATAGAAGAGCAATTCACAAACACCATGCAGCTTCCAGGCAGCTCCTTTCCTGCAATGGAATGATTAAATGTCCAAACCCATCACTATAAATTTTTAAGCTGGTAGCAATTCTTTGTGCTTTTATTTCCTCATCAGTCTTAGGTTACACAGCTACAGGACTATCAGCCACATCCTGTATGGGTGACAGCCAGATCACAACGGATTTCAGAAGACGGGTTATTCAATACAATCCCTCACTGGAAGGTATCCAACACTAAACTTCCGTCAGATTCATGGTTCATTAGTTGTCAGATGGAATCGCTGTAAGCGTTGTGTCACGACAGCGACCAAAGTAAAAGCGCAGAGAAGACAAGTTTAACTTCAGCTTCACAAAAATGTTAATGTGGCTTCTATTTTTACAATATCAAAAGAAGGCATAAAGTGAGTTAATATATCTCATGTTGCTACTGATCCCCAAAGAGAGAGAGAAGAACAGGCAGCAATCTGCAGAGGGCGCCATTCCCCGCGAGGCCACATCCCTACGTGGAACGAGGCAGACAATGGTGGGTTATGAAGGCATTTATCGGGGGGTCGGCCGCTTTCGGGTGTCAGTCTGGCTGGAGATACTGCATCAGCAAGCAGGGTTCATTATGGAGTTCAAAAGTCACTGCAGGGAGTGGAGCATTCCAACGGGTGAGCAAAGACAGCACCTCCTCCCTCTTGTAGTGGACTGGCACAATGTCTGGGTAAGAGCTATACGATGTGTAAAGTTTTATTCCGTGTTAATGGCATTCCGCCATCAACTTCAACTGAACCTCAGAAGAAGAGGTGAATTTTCCTCATGCCGTGAAATCCCATCCCACCCAAACCAGTCACGCTGCAATGAACTGCAGTGATGGAGTTGGAGAATTCAGCATTCACAACAAGGCATCTCGAAACCTATCAAGAGCAATAATACTCCGGGCTTGTTTTGGACAGAAAACAGTTTTCATTTGGGAATTCCTTTGTGAGATTCATAGTTTAAGATCAGAATTGTTCCTGGGAGGAAAATCTCAAGAAGCTTGGAGGGTGACACAGTTCCTAGGGTATGAGGGAAGGCCAGCATTTAAAGAGTGAGTCTCTAGACACACGGCCCCGGATTGACAGTGCCCTCGGCTACTGCTTACACAGTGTCAGCAGGAGAAGGGCTTTTTAAATTTATCTACCTAACCAAAGAAATCTGAAAGGCAATTTTGGAAAGATCAACCCTTAATTCACCTAATATTTCTTGATGGAAAACATTTCCCACAAAAACTTGGAACTTTAGAATGCAATCACGTAAAAACACCCCAAATTTGGCAGGATGTTCAGCAACAGACAGCTACTCTTTGCTCAAGGCACTTTCCTTCTTTTCCTCCAGATTTAAATGGCATTTTCATATTATGAACAAAAATTATAGACCTTTGCAGGATTTCAACCTGTTACTTCCCAGCATGGAGGTTGAAAGGCATCCAAGCAACACAGATTTTTTTATAATGTGTTGCTTACCCTCATTATTTATAGAATAAGGAGAGGACAGGTTTTGGGCAACAGTCAAATGACTTGTAAACCTGCTGAAGCACATCTTTTCAAAATGTCCTTTAGAAATAAAGGCAGGGCGGTGGTGGATCCACAACCGTGTGCTCCTGCGTCCGCAAGACAGAAAAAGACGGACAATGGATGTAAAGCACCGGACAGATATCGCTGTGCTTTACTTAAGGACAGTGAAATGAAAGATGGAGGTGTTGAAACACCGTCATTATAACACAGAACTGAAGGTGATTTACAGAATCACACAACCGTTCCGTTCCTTATATGCCAAGCATATTCACAAGTCGATGTAACCAGCTCTAGGCTGACATTTTCCTTCTACATGACGGAGAGAGTTGTTTAGTGCTCATAATGATTGTGTTCTTCCCAATGATATAACTGCTAAGTAGTGCTTTAATGCAAATCTACTACTTAGCTGCTGTGTCATTTGATTCAAGCCAGAGAGGGAAAATTCTTGGGGAAAAACCCAGCCACTGCCATGGAAAAGACAATTTCATTTTGGCCTGCGCTCTTTATTTAATGAGAGAGTATTAGGTGTGGTAGAACAAGTTGGAAGAGGGAAATACCACACCTAACTGGTACCTTATATCCAAAACAGCTGTAGAAAGAAGGTAGAGTACAGGAATGCAAGCTACTTATTTGGCACACACTGGTTTATTTGTCCAGGTAATACTCATGCAGAACAGATACCCTGATGTAAATTAATTATTGAAATTAGATCATGCCTGGAAAAGAGTTACATTAACCTACAGTTGATACCAATTAAGTTATTTTTCTTAAATTTGTGGTTTTGAGACAGAAAATGCTTATGGGCTAAAATTTTAAAATAAAATTTAATTTTATTCACTCAAATAATTGTACCAGGAAAAAAGGCACTGTGTTTTAAAAGAACAGAACAGAACCAGTATCTGTCTTGCAGAACATTTCATTTCTAGTTTTCCACAATCCCTGCATAAAGCTGACACGGCTTTGCACTTGGGGAAACAACAGCCTTGAGTCCAGAGAAATTGTCTTCGCTCTCATTTACTCCGAGTTTGCCCTTTGAGGGTCTCTATACCCAGTGGTCAGCTGGAAAACAATTCCTGTTTTCAATCCATAAACTCCCCCTACACCCAATATTAAAATTTAGCACACTGAATGTGATCTTCAAATACGTCTGGAATAACATCAAGGTTAAAGAACTTTAGTTAAATATTTACAATCCCAGAGGGACTAAGAACCATAAAGTGAGTGAAGGATGAAGTGACAGCTTTCAATGCAAACTGCCCTCTATATGTTTTGTTTCCTTGTGCATGACACTTGCGACTGCACTGCTAGGTTTGGCACATAAGCTGTTACTTCAAAATCCATATTCTGGTTTTTATTTCTATACTGTAGTTTGCCATAAGCGAGGAGCAGAACTCTACTTGTTCTACAGCTTCCCAGAAATACACACTAGGAAGTTCTTCATTAAAATTCCTTGAACAAAATTGCTTCATTTTAACAAGTTGTCTTCAGACTGATCCTTTATGCTTAAATTCTACCTGGAGATGCTCAATGTGAAACCAAGCAGAGTTTTGAGGAATTGGCCGGGTGGATGCAGAGCCATTCTCCAAGGCTCAGCTATGGAGAAGCTCCCTGGAGAAAGCCATCACAGATTGGCCTTGATACACGCTGCCAAGCCTAGGAAACACCACTGACAGCAGGGGGGCCTGGCAGGGTGTTTCAGGCTACTTCTTTCTTTTGCAGCAAACACAGAAAAAGAAAAAAGCCCTCTAAATACAAGAAAAAAAGAAGCTCAAAGATGAATCAGGAAGCAAAGATGCAACGTATACTAAATACAGGCTGCCAAAGAAGTCATTATCTCACTCCTTGTTTTAAGGTATCTGGCCCATTTGTACTTTTGTCTACATAATTAGTACCCTTAGACATCTTTTTTTAACTGACATAGCACTTCCTTTCTTGAGGAAACAGCATGATGATACTTGTGCTAAATAGCGCTTATAAAGAATTATCATTTAAGCGGTCCATCTCTTTAAGGGCACCCTATTTTTAACGAGGCAGGTCGGCTTTCTAGAACAGGGCTGACAGGCGGAAGAGATTCCCCCTCCCCACCAAAGGGACTACCTCTTGCGTATGGCTGAAACGGAAGAAGTTAAATGAAAAACAACTCCAAGAAAATAAATCAACTTACTGTGGCTGAATTCCGCTACAGCTGTAATGATAGCACGTGATCTCCTACTGCTTTATAATTATTAGTTAATTAAACTCAACACTGATAAAGATGTTACTCTAGTTTGTAGATGGTTGAAGCGAGACACAGTTCAACATCGCTCAGAGTGTAACTTGAACCTAGAATGCTACTTGCCAGTTTTCTGGCATAACGATTAAGTGTGATAAGGACCTCAGTACTGGGCAAAGTACCTGGTTCAAGTTAAATCTCCTGACGTTTTGTCCAGATTAGACTCTTAATGGGGACTGAGAAAGCACACAGATTAAGAGACAGCAAAGTATATATTGACATTTCTAACAAATTCAAGCTTGCCCACGCCCATGTTTTCCTTCTAAAATCCAGCAACAGTTGCCTACTTGCCGCAGGGAAAGGAGTGTACCATTTTCCTCATCATTAATAAAGAAGAGATCATAAATGCTTAGTCAGCAGAAAACGTGGGCTATTTGATGGCTGTGCAATTATGTGCTACTTCTAATCCAGCAGCATCCATCCAGAAGCATGCCTAGAACTGGGACGCCTACTTTTCCAGGAATAGTATAAAGACATAAGCAAATACAGAGCTGGTTCTTAGGTATTCATACTTTAAATAAATATCTAAATAAGACAGAGTGGGCTGGCAGAGAACAACTGCCATTTTACGCAAAAAGAAGAAATCTAGGCAGAGTTTTGAGGAATTCAGAAAGTAGATGACAAAACCGGAGCTCTTTCCATGAGATCGTATAGATCAAAAGTTGCAAGCCATATGCAGTTATGGATTTATATCTCCTTGTGATACCACCAAAGAAATTTAGTCATGGGAATGAGTAAATAAAAGTTTCTGCCCCTATAATTAAGCTGAATTTTTAGCAGCGTGAATTTAACTCAGTTCCTTTTCAAGTGAGTCACAGCTACCTTTTTCCTGAATTCCCAAATGTTGATAATAAAACAGTTTACTAATCACAGCAACCCTTCCTTGCCAATCTTTTACTCCCTACAGGCAACTTAGATGGGCAGAAATCTCTCAACCGCGGGTGAATAGCTGCTTTTAGAAGATACTTGGAGTCGTAAATGGTCTCGTTTGGCAAGCTATCTAGCAAAGTGAACGAAAAGGGAGACTGATATTAGCTCCAACGCGTCGTGAAGTTGCTGTTTTCCCCCAATAAAGCATTAATGAATTATTCCATAATTCTCATTACTTCCTGAGGAAGATTCTGGTGCAGATTCCAGCGATCTGCCCGGTTTGCAGATGACTTAGGTGAGTGACAGAGGATCTGCTATTCCCAGCCAAAGAACTTGCTCCCGGTCCGTTACCGCACTCCCCTTAGCCACAGTGCAAATGATTTACCCACCACTGAAAGCCGTCTTTATTCCGATTTGTGTACTTGTACTCTCTGCATGCAAAACCCAAAGCTGCCTCCAAAACTGCTCAGCTTTCATTAAAGATTTACGATAAGATTTTATTAAAACGACCACCAAATGCTTGCTTTCTGGAGCTGGTTGTGACTCACGCGCACAACTGGCTTCAAAACAAATCCTGCTTTTCAGACCATTTCCAATTTCAATACAGTTTTTGTTCACTAGAAGGGCTTTTTGATATGAAACTTTATTCCATAACTACTCCCCTGCCCAGCTAAACTTCCCTCTAATATCCCTCCCGAGACCAGTGCCTACTCATTACATCTAATTTCCTGAATCCTGAAAGATGGCAACATAAGGAACGTAGGCTATCGGAATGCGGCATTTCATAGGTGATCTACATACAAGGAATAAATAAGTGATTAATTTCTGTGCTAGAACAAGATGGAAAACGATCCAATGTTGCACGACACTTTATTCCTCTGTTTTGATTAAGATATTCTCTCCTAGAAACAAAAAATGTACCATCATCTCTAATGCTACTTACTAAGTACTTGTCCCTGCAATAGGTTCTCCGGTTGAAATTTCAACTAAAATCTCATAAAAGCAACTGTATTTTATTTTTAAATGATATTACTTTTATAAAAATTATCATCATAAAAAAAAAAATCCTACTCCTGGGTAGGACAGCGACTTAATGAAACATAAGTCTTAACACAAGATGTATCAAATCGACTGAAAAGGGATTTAGACTATTACATTTCTAATTCTTACCTGTTTATTTATCTTACATAAATATATAACATTTTAGTTACATTTTTAAATGCATGCAAATGGCCATTTATGAAAAAAATAGTAATTCTTTTAAATACTATGCATTGCCTGTTTCTTCATGGTAAAGTTAATTTAATGAATTAAATGGGGAGCCTTCAGTTGCTGCCGGGGCTGGCGTTTGTTAAAGGCACAGCTCTTTCTGTAAAGAACACAGCAACCCTGTAGATTCTGGGGATGCCAGGAAAGAGAGAAGATATTAGTGAGATAAAACACGTGATCACATTCTTTGAGACATTAAAAATGCCTCCCACATGCAAGTAATTATTTAGGATCACTTTATAGTTATTTGATACTAAAAGCTAGTCAAATAGCCAGAGTATTCATATATGTTCCCCTTCTAAAATCAGTAGCAGAACATAATGAAATTAATGCTGAAGACAGACACTGATACCGACCTAGACAATCATAAATAAAATTATTAGGGGTCTTCTAAGGAAACAATTTTTATGAGAATCTGAAAGTGTGCCACAACTCTCCAGTTTGTCTCTCAAGCTCGTTTGGGCAGAGGCTCCCAACCCAGCTGTCCACAGCAAGCAGTGTGACAGGACATTAATATGCAGTGCCATAGGGTGCCTCAGCATTCACACCCTCATAAATAATTTGAAAAACGTACGGTGGGGAGTACAGAACACCTAGGGAGATTATTGTCAGAGAGCCCGTTATGTGCTCCCAACCTCTGCAGAGATCACTGCCAGGTTTCCTCCTCTTTTAAGTAACAGAAGCATCGCTGAAGAATAAACCCACATTTTCTGTATTCTTTCAGCTAAGAAAAAAAATACACTTTAACCCCCCTGAAAACTCTGGGCTGTGTATATCTATGTATTTTAATAATGTTTATGTAACGGTAGGGTGCGTTAGCTGACAGCGAGTCGGTAACACCCTGCCTCTAAATCAGTGCCTGCGTTGGGAGGGCAGCTCGTTACTGTCAGCTGCTGTCAAATCCAACTCCCAGCAACTGATGGGTTGCAGTTCAGGATCCCAATAACGTGGCAGCTTTTTAATATGTCAGTGCACCAGATGGGGTTATTTTCTCACAAAGGTTATTGTTTACTCACTATAAAAATAATTCATAAATAAATAAATAAATAAAAAAGTCACAACTGTGATTCAACCACCTACAAACTCACTCAGAAGAGCCCCAAGTTATAAGATGGGTCAATCAGTAAATGTAAATCAGTAAAAAGAGTGACAAAACCTTTAACGCACATCAGGAGGAAGAAAATTCAGTGCAAAACCCCATCGATTAAGAATAGCAAAAACTGTTTTACTATGCCTAAATGCAGAACCTTCAAGTCAGTCCAACCTATGAAAGGGTCACGAATTCAGCGATTTCAGCAAAAAGCAATTCAAGACAGATCCTACAAAAAGAAAATCAGCAAGCTGATTTACTGCAAGTGCAGTAAGTTATTAATATGCAATGCAACTCTCAAGCTAGCAGCTATAAAATAAGCCATTGCTATTTAAGAATTGCAACACAAACGAGCACTGGATGTGGCACAGAGACTAGCACTGGGAAGACAGCAGTACAAAATCCCTACTTATTTGTGAAAAAGTGTTGCAGAGTCTCTAACATTCACACAGAAAAGACTGCAGGTCTACCTTTAAGCACCCAGACTGAAGATCCGACCTAGTAAACCAGAATTAAGTATCTTTACATATAGGACTGAATCATTCCTACCATTAGTTCAATTCAAAACTTGCCAAAGTACTTAGATCTTTTAGATAATCTGACTGAACCACTGGCCAGCTCCATCTGGCAGTACTCTGCCTTGCCTCTTTCCTATAATTCACTGGGAAAAAAAACCTCGGTACTATTTACAGTGTTTTATTAGGAAAACACTTAGTAAGCAAGCACATACTGTGGCCTTTTTGGAAACAAAAACCACCACAAAACCCTCAAAGCAATTACACAAAAGGAAAGACAAATTGCAACATACTCAACAGCATCCCCCAACCAACCGCATCTTCCAGTCACCACCAGCGAGCTGCGTCCTCGATGGACTTTCCTGGCTGGAAGCAAGAGGGCTGAGCTGCCCATCGAAGCTCTTTGCAAGACACCAACCTGAGTGGCAAGTCTCCATTTAGCAGCACAGATGTTTTGCATGCAATCAAGGCTGGCTATGAAAGAATCAGCGGGAACTAATTAACAACCAAAACAGGATGCAGAGCCGAGATATTAAGGAATTCAGCTGAAGGAGTTCAACACCTACAGAGTAATTCCTTTGAAAAAGATTCAGGCAAGGGCTCAAACCAAACAGCCAATCATTGATTATTTTTCCTGCTGTTTCTAAACCTCCCGGACATTTAATTCACCTCCTTTCCTGAATCTAAAGGCAGTGGTATCGCGCCTGGCAGCTCTGGGCGCTGTATATTCTAACAGAGGTTTTGACAATAAATATTTTAGAAGCAATGCCCTACTGGGAGAAAGGGAGTTCAAAACCTTTGCGTAGCAGCATGTCCATGAGCTGACAATTGCTTTTTTCCTGTTCAGTTAAACACTGAAACTTCACCCAATCTGGGCTTAGTCTGTACAGTATCTTTTAGTAAAAAAAAAGCAGCTTACTGTCAGGGCTATTGTCATTTTTATTTAAAGACATTTTCTGAAAGCTTGGAACTGCTGACAAGCCTCAACCAAAACAACTTAACAGCACTGTAATTGTTATATACATAACCAGGTTATAGTAAAAATTTTTCTTCTTGTCCAAAAACCTACTTAATGGGATGGAAATGATTTATTTATAAACAGAAAAGTAACAGCATTTGCCAAGTACGCTCACATCAAAAAGAGCTTATGAAGAAAACCTACAAAAGATCGGTAACAATTTTACCACATTCATATTTTACGTCATTTTCAAATAAAATAGTGAACTAAAAGAACACCTATTTCTGTAATTGTTTTACAGTGCCTTGGTACCACAAAGTCTTGTGACAGTTTTGTCCCTAAAAGGATTATAAACCTGCTGAATCATCAGAAAGCACGTACATCTTACTGGTCAAATGATGTGCATTATGTCAGAAAGTTTAAGCCACATTTAAGATCCTTGCTGCAAAGCAGCCTAGACCAATGCAAATATTAAGTTTTGTCACTTGGCTGATTTTCAGATTAGTTCTCTCTCATGGCACAATTACTTTTAGAACGTGCATCACCATCTTTGAAGTGTTTCACTACTTCGTGAAACCTTTCTGCTAATGACAGTACCTTGGACAAATTTACCCCTCCCACGTCGACAGGAAGCTATTTGAGAAGTTAAGCTACAATTAAGTACCACTTGGGATCTGTTCTGATCCTTTCGAACTGCATTTTACCACACCTCTCCTTTTCAATGTATTTTACAAGGTTTGACGGGAGAATATGGAGGTATTTGGATTTAGAGAGAACAAAGCCATGGATGAGTACAGCGACTGGAGGGAACTGTGCTGGTTCTATAAGCTGTGAAAATTCAGTGCAATGGTCTGATTTCCTTTATGTTGACTACAAGGGGCATGGTCTCCACTGCGATTCATTCCCCAAAGAAGTGCAGAGGCAGAGGAACATCCTTTTGGCGTATAATAGCCTATAGCCTTTCAACCGAGCAACGCTGAATACACAGCACTCAACAGCCACAGGTTGCCAACAACTACATCAAGAAGCGAAGACAGAAGTTGAGATGGTCTAAGAAACCTCCTCCTTTCTCCTGCTCTAACTTTACCCTGAAATTTAATTCCATTTTGCAACACCAAACAGGCAACTATAACAGCATCGTGCCCCATTCTTGTTTCACTGTGTGGACGTTGTGAATTCAGTTTAGAATCATAGAATCATAGAATCATAGAATGTTTAGGGTTGGAAGGGACCACTAGTGGTCATCTAGTCCAACCCCCCTGCAGTGAGCAGGGACACTGCTAACTAGATCAGATTGCTCAGAGCCCCATCCAACCTGGCCTTGAATGTTCCCAGGGATGGGGCCTCCACTACCTCTCTGGGCAACCTGTTCCAGTGTTTTACCACCCTCATTGTAAAAAATTTCTTCCTTACCTCTAGCCTGAACCTACCCTGTTCTAGTTTAAAACCATTTCCCCTTGTCCTAACACAGCTGGCCCTATGAAAAAGACGTTCCCCATCTTTCCTATAGGCCCCCTTTAGGTACTGGAAGGCCGCAATCAGGTCTCCCCGTAGCCTCCTTTTCTCCAGACTGAACAAGCCCAACTCTCTCAGCCTGTCCTCATAGGAGAGGTGCTCCAGCCCTCGGATCATTTTTGTAGCCCTCAAAAGTTTCTTGCAGTACCAATTTTAAAGATGCATCAGTGTACACCTAATGTGATGTACTAAGATGTGTTGCCTGTAAATTTTGATGACACACGAACCCATCCCTTCTCCTGAGGTAAACGCTTTTGATAACTTGTGTTTTCTGACTATCTTCAACTCTATTTTCTAAGTTATATCATACTTAGTTTGGTTTTAGTTACTACAGCACATTTTTAAAATTTCCTTAAAGTTCTGAGATATAAAAAATTGAGACTTTCTTTTAGTGTTTAAATTTGTTTTATAGACTTGCCTCTACCTACAAAACAAAATGAACAAAATTTTGTGTTATTCCTTCCTTCATTTCAATTCTGTCCATCCTAATTCCTGCCCTGTGCTCTCCCTTTGAGTAAATACACTGTCATCTGTGTATCTGTGTCCAACAGAAAGGAAAAATCAACAACAAAGTTCACTACCAACTTTACGCTTCAGATATAAGATCCGCTAGATTATCAGCTGGCCCCAGCTAAAACAGAAAGCACGTACAGAACAAACACAACGTATGCTGTAAATACAACTTCTTATGCAAACCCTGAGCGATAATCTCCACTTTCTGACAGAGCACAAGGAAGTTCTGTTGGAGTTAAACGACCCATCACATGTCTATTTAGGGGACAAAACAATCCTTACACTTGCAAACACATTTTCCAGAATTTTTTCTGCAACTTCAGGCTTGGAATGGGTCAGTGGGGGTGTGGAGGGGTGTGTGTGCGCACAACCAAAGCTTACTCATCAATCCTGAGAGAAACACTTCCGAGGAAATGAAGTGCCACTCCTCTTTCCTTCCTCTCTCCTCCTCCTCCCCATCTTAATAACCTTCACCTTCCAGAATGCGATTTTTTTTTAATTTTATAACACCCTGGGAGTAATACTTGGGATTGAATCCAAGTTGCTTGTGTTTATTAAATACTCTGAAATGCAGGAAACAACTCCTCAGCCGATGAAAGTTTCGAGTATTTCTTGTGCTGTTGAGATGATGGCTGACTTCCTGAACAGCCAGCTGGCCTACTGGGCTGCTTCCTACATGGAAAACTGGCATTACACTGATTTTCTAATTAACGTTCCTGAGATTTTAAAGCTATTCCCCACAGCTTTCGTTTTTCTATTCACTTTTATGAACACCAGTTCATACTGTTTCTTGATTCAAGGACATGTTGAATGAAATCCTCACACTTCTGAAGGGAACTAACTCCATCCCTGGCTTTAATACAGAAAGATTTGACCAAGGTACCTAAACCCAGAGTGTATATTATACATTTATAAAACCTGAAAAATTCAAAAATGAGTTGTGTACCTGTTACTTCCAGTTTGTCACCAGTAACTTCAGCTTTCAGATAAATCCTTCCTCTTTTTTCTGTGTGATCCATGCCACAGAGGCTCGGGACGTTTATTACACATTGCTTATGAACATTCATGTCACAAGCTGTGGACATAAAAATGGTTCAGACAGCTATAAGGAGCTAATAATACGGTTACACTGCAAAAGTGAAAGTTAAGATTACAATGCTTAACCGTTGGCAAGACTTTC
Source organism: Egretta garzetta (assembly GCF_000687185.1). Taxonomy (NCBI): domain Eukaryota; kingdom Metazoa; phylum Chordata; class Aves; order Pelecaniformes; family Ardeidae; genus Egretta; species Egretta garzetta. Next base: position 455,652 of record NW_009260266.1, on the reverse strand, counting down.
AGATTACAGCTGCATGTTTTTCAACTGAACGACATGGCTAGGGTCTATCTTACAATACATCTTGTAGACCGCGAATGACACAGAGAATAAAATAATCTACTTCAGAAACCTAAAGAAATAATTAATGAAGTGTAAGGAAAAAAAAAAAGTGAAAATGGAATGAAGACTTGCTGGGAATATGACTAAGAAAACCGAGCATTCATGCCAGCGTTAGCAATGGAGGCAGTTAGGTTTAAATTGATAATTAGATTTTCTAGCAGGAGATTTCCAAGACAAATGAAATGCAAGGAAAATATCGGACCTTGGCTACCAACCAAACTGAAATTTCAGTTTTCAACAGCGCATTCACCTGACCAGTCCAAAACCAGCCTTTCCCCAAACTGCCGTGGCAAATGCTCTTTGGCCACATCAAATTCAATACACCAAGTTCTCGGCAACAGAGGTGACTTTCATTAGTATATTATTATAGTACTGAAATACTCACTGGAGATATAACAGTACTATAAATAGCTGACATTTGAAATTCCACAGAAAAGAAACAAGAAGCTGTTACCCAGCGTTTCCATTTACTTTCAAAAATACCCTTCTGGTAGCAGAAAAACTTCACTTACTGTCACATTTCATCCCTTGGTGCAGAAGCCCGTAGAGCAGCGACCCACAATGGTCGCAAAAGGTTGGGCTCCCATATGTGTGGATCTTAAATTTGTGCTTGCTTCTGGGATCCTGAAGGAAAAAAACAGAAAGAGAGTCTCAGGTCATAACAAATAAGACTGGCGCACCTTTAACATATTACTTCAAATAGAAAAAACTTCCCAGCTCTGCAATTTATGCTATGGAAAAATATATTCCAGCATGGAGCTTCTTCACAGCCCGTATAGTGGTACCTACACTGCTGCAGGTACGTTGGCCTCGGTTCCTGTTTTTCCTTTGCTTTGGTGTTGGAAGGAAGAGTGCGGCAGCTCGGAGAACACAGGTTTGCTCCTGGGATTCATCTACGCTATAACTTCCCTTTACCAACAGCACCTATACATAAAGTATAATGATGGCGTTTGGCCTGGTGGCTCAAGTGTCGCACACTGCCCGCGTGTTTGCGGTGTGTTGTCATCACCGTTCTGAGACGGCGACACGAAGAATAGCAGGAGAGGAGGGAAGTAACTGTTAAGGGGCTAACTTGAAATACAGAGAAATGCCTGTAAAATCAGGATCTTAAAGACGGGATCATCTTGAAATGTTGCAAACTTATGATCTGTACTATTGCAGATGAAAGCGAACAAATTCTAACTTGGCATGTACTAAATATTTTACCGAGACTGCTATTCCCCTCTGATTTTCCACCAGAGAAATTTATAGTGAGGACATTTTAAGGCCACCAGCAGCTTGGAAATGGTTTCTAATTTAGGACCAGTGAAAGGGAATACACCCAAATCACTTAAACCAAACACCGTATGACAGACGAATGCATTTGCTGTTAGAGGTTCCCTTCGGAAAACCAAGAGCATTTATAGGCAAGTTAGAAACCACAGCTTCAATACCTTCACCCACCTCAGGCTCATTCCACGTATGCACAAGCACAGAACCTCACGTACACAGGACTGGCGCAGCCTGATCCCATCACTTGGAGATGTGCATTGCAAAACCAAACAGCTTGATCACCCCGTACTTTCTGTGCACATCACCCCTGTTCTGAGCTCCTTGATGACCACTTCCAGCTCCAACTGTGTTTTAGTCAAAGCTGCCACTGCACAGTCTCAATCAGAAGTTGGGAATAGCAGTCATTCCTCACAAAAGACTGTGGAAATTATGAAATCCCAGGTCTGTCATGTATTAAAACATCCTTAAAAAAATACAACTGCAAAACGAGACCTCAAAATATTTTTCTTCTGTTTACATTTTACATTCATATACGTTTATATGAGAATTACTAAATTGTCATAAAAAATAAATTCACTTTTCAACTTGCAGCTGCCAATAAAAGCTTTCCAAAAAATCCAAAGCAAAGCACAGCATGTTATACAAGATGGAAAACCTGCTAACTCTGTCTACCGAAACAAAAGACTCCTCAAGTATAAGTCCTTTCTCAAGAAATTAAGGAAATTTGGGAACTCCTAACAGGAATTTTCATAAAAATATGACTATGAGAAGGCAAAGTCTTGTCTTCAAAATTTAATATTTTGCCATACTACACCTTGCAAAGGGTTTTTTTTTTGTTTCGGTAAGCATTCTTTGCATGATTTTTTTTTTTTTGGTACTGATTCTAGGTTTTATCACGAACCCATAACCAGTAGTTTTCCCTGCTCAGATAGAAATTATGTACTATCCAGGACAACGAGTAAAGACTCCACATTCAGAATTCAAATTGAGACTGTTTCAACAGCTCTGTGTGTTATACAGCCTGAGATATGAAATGCAAACTGCGAACAACCACATTTATTTTGTAAAGACAGTTAACCTAAATGGAATGACATCCAATGCTCCAGAGAACATCTGTTTGGTTATTTATTAAAGATATAGCCACCGGGTCTTGTGGTGCAGGGTCATGGGAACACTGCTTTGCTAAAGGTATCTGATGGATGAGCCCTGCCTATACACCTTCCCACCAATTAAAAACACATTTTCAAAGCTAATTCTTCCTTAAATTGTTTTGTTTAGAAGACATAAGGGGCCTTGTTGCCGTATAAATATGTACACTTAAACATTACTTTGGTAAGCACATCTGTTGCTGAGAAGGACGAAACCCACGGCTTCTACGAATGGCACTGAATAAACACATTTTTAAAGTTGTGTTTAACGTCTGACGCAAGTGGTATTTATGAGTATAAAGTAATGATATAGAGGGGAAAGAGCTATGGGAAATTATTATAGTGAATGTCTACCAAATACACTGAACCTGTGTATTAGACTGAAATGATATAACAAACACTACCAAATAATTCCATTCCAATCAACGGAATATACACGGTAATTAAGTTAAGCAGGGCTGTGCGCGTGGCTTAAAAATGTTGTGACACATGAGGACAGCTACACTGCACTCCCTGCAAAGCAGCGCTCCATGAGCCAAGGCTCGTGTCCTCCTGCGCCGAACTGCACGGAATGACAAGACGCCAACAAGGGCATTCTTATAAAACAACGAAATAAAACCAGTCGCATGAATAAATAAATCAGGCGGGATCGCACTTTGAAGCTGGCCCTGCATGAGTCAATGTATATAAACTGAATCATCATTTACTTTCTACAATAAATATTCGCTTTCCATCACTGTGTGAAAGTGCCTACTGTATGTTTAAAATGAACAATTCATTAGGAATTAATTATTTTTTTACAGAGCAGCAAGTATGTTCTGATTATTATCAGTTATTGTTCTATACACACACAGAGTCACTTCTGCAAGGCACGGCATAAAAAAAAGAGGACAAAGGAAAACAGTACCAAAACCACGGATGAAATGGAAACTTTGCACATAGGAAATCTTTTTAAATCCCTTTAACAGAAGTAAATAAAAGAACCTCAAAAAATACTTAAAAGCTAACAAATAGAAGAGTGCACTCTCCATCAGTATTTAATCCTTTTTTCTGTTTCAATCCTATGCATTTTTTTCTTTTTGATAAATTGAATTATACCAAACCTTATCATTTTGAAAGCAAGCCTGAGAAGATGCGGAGAAAGCCAAGGGATCTCTGTGCGCCCATCAGAGGTGGTAAAACCTTTCTACCTTATTCCCTATATTAACACGGGCTTCTCATACACATAGAACTACTCTTGAATCTAGAGTTTACACTTTAATTATAAGTAACTAAATTAGTAATAATTATCACATTGCCAGCACTAATTACTTGCATTATTAACAGCAATTAACACTTATGAGTTGTTAATACAGTTTAATACTTCCCAATGTTAGCTGTGCATTAAGCGACTTGCATGCAGCACCGAGGAAAGAACATCGTCTGTAGTATTTTACAGCTAGAGGTAAACTGCTGAGTTAGAGGTAAGATCCCGTACATTTTCTTCAAATATCCCCTTTTAATCAACGTAAACTTTCAATAATTCCCAAAGCGTAGCTGGCAGTCATATTTCATAGTAAACACAGGGAGCCAAGCCAGGATGTGACAGATGAACTGCCAAATAATGGCTGCTATTTGCAAGAGAATTGAACTTTGCACTAAACTTGGCATAGATTAATTGTGAAACTCTAAAGGGAAAACCCACTTCTGTTTCCAAAATCCATCAAAATTATGAAGGGGGAAAGCGGCAATGGGAATGTGCTTGTTAAGCAGTGATGAATGATCTGCTCTATTAAAGTTCATGTTATTTTCATGCTAAAAAGTGAATTCTCTGCCATTATTAAGACAATCCCGCATTGCATTGAATACAGTGTCATATAATTCAATGGGAAAGGAAACTCTGGGCAATCGATATCCCAGACATTTAAATATTTGTCTTTGAAAAACCTTTAAATTGGCCGAAATCTAGCCAGCGCCCTGCAATTTGACGGCAGGACAACGGACTTTCAGAGCCTGTAATGGCATAAAGGGTGCAGCATCCCCATGAAGACGCATAGCAACTGGGCATCTACAGCCCATACAGCTCTGAAAAAAACCAAAATATCATTCATTAGGCTCAAAGCTGAGATGTGCTTCTTCAGGGAGAGGCGGCCGTAGAATCACACCGACCAGGAGATCTGCGTTGTACGCAGACTTGCGCTACCTGGACCTAATGAAAGAAAACCGACAATGGAGGAGAAACCTTTAAAAAATAACTAAATGAGTTTGCAGAAGTGACTTGCCCAGCCAGCCAGCTCTGGCTCTGCCGAAAGGATCTGTTCCAGCAGAGGGAAGCAGAAGAACGCGGAGGCACCTCAGCAAACCCCCGCGTTTCCCAGTCTCTGCGCTGGCACCGAACTGCATTTTGCCCCCCTGCAGCAGTGTGGCCACCACCCTGGCCTCCGTTCTTTGTTTAGCACCAATGAATCCATTTCCTTTACTGGACAGCAAAGGAAAGGATCCCTCCTCCCGCCCCGAGAAATCATTCCATAATTTTTCTGGCTCAAAGACGGGGGTGTGCAGTAGTTGGAAGCGCACGTTAACCAGCAGCACGTGGCAAACTGTGCTTTAACGCATTACAGACCCGCTCACGAGCTTCGTGTTTCTGAATTCTTCCTAAAAGCTCCCTTTTGATTAGAATTTTGTTCCCCTCGATGGCAACGTTGAACCGCCTATAATTTTACAGGCATTAAATCACCACTTTGCTTTTAAGTATAAAATACACAAAACCCACCACGTGTGAGGTTGCATCAGTGGAGATTTTATATACAAAGCAGCATCGTATTAACACTTGTTAAAGTCCTTTTGCAGTACACAACGTGCTAGTATTGATAACTGTGTCACCAGAACCATGTATCTAAGACCAAAACCTCTGAAACTATATCCATATCGTCTTGAATTCGGCATCTTCTGGGTGACACATCTAGAACCGGTGTGATTTTTGGAAGGAATTTAAATCCACACTGCAAGCAGACCTGTCAGTGCCGGAGCCCGTACCAGTGATCAAGGTGGGGAGAAAAATGGCTGTTTGCAATCATTAACGTTCATCGACAAGGCGTTAGGTAGGATACAAGATGAATTTTTTCTTTCAAAAAGCCCGTGGTTGGTGAAAGGGTTTTTTTCCATATCTGAACCGCGATTTTTGTGATCATTAAGAAGCAGAAAATGCAAAAATGCAAGTGTAGAAATATTGTGGGAGGAATGGAAGATTTTATTTTCCATTACAAAAATAACTTAAAGGAGTTCTGCAGCAGATGACCTGTAAGGTCCTAAGGTTGTAGCAGGGCCTACAACAACAAAAAACAAGTTTGGGTAAAGAAATGGAAATGTACCCAGTTTTCCATTTCCCACCTCCATGACAGAACCACTGTTCTTCATCTCCAACCAAACACTTAACAAATATATTTATTTGCTAGTTTAAAAGGTGTAAAGGAAAAGTAAGCTTCAAACATCCCAAATTACTTCACTTAGGCAAAAGAAAAAAACCTCAGTGGCATAAATCGTGGTACTAACAGTTTAGAATGTCTATCGAAAACAGAAGGGGAGGCGATACATTAAATATATGCAAAACACATATACAAAACGGTGTAAGAGAGAAGAGGTCACCATTCCTCTTTACCAACAGAAAAGCTCTGGCAGACGCAGGTCTGTTTTCCCCACATTTAATACACAACCTTTAAACACTTCCAACTGAAGCACCGAATCCTACATCCTTCCTTGTCCCCCCCCAAATGTCTTTAAAGTACGGATCCCAAGGAACGCTGCTCTAAGAGATCAATGAAACCATTGCAATTTGTACCGCATGTATTTTACTTAAAATAGCTTTATCTTCCCCAAGCAAATACCAAGCTAATAATACATATTTAAGAAGAACCTAGAGTGTTTTTCTCTGTACGGAGCCAAATCCCACATTCATCCCACGCTGTCCTCAGGCAAACTTCCGTTGCATTTATGAAAGTCTTCAGACTCCAGCTTTTCCAAACACCTTCCAAACAGTGACTGCAACATCTAGGACCCTGTTCAGATACCACGTCTGTTTGAGCGACTTTCTTCTGTTTGCTATTTATTTTCCTATCAAGGTAACAAAAACCTCCGTGATTTGCACGGCATCCTAAGTTGAGAAAGCAGCTTCAACCTAGAGGAGCTGCGAGAGCCAAGGAGCCAGGTGCTTCTACTGGAAATAACTTTCAGGGCTTAAAATATGGCTTCTGTGATCAGAGCCCAGAAGTAAGAAACAGCAAGAAGTCATTGTGGAGCCGGTCACCAGCTTTGTTCTTTCCTGACCGAATGAGGCTGTGTACATGGGAAAGGGAAAGCAAACAGAATCTGAGACTCTTGGGAATGATTTAGTAACTTTAGGAAGTCAGCGATACAAAGATCGTATCACTTTTTATTACAAAATGTACAAATGTTTAAAGCTTGTTTGGGATTTCCTCTCTCTGAGCTGCAGTGAAGAAAAGTAAAAAGATCAGACTTCTGTTGCCTGAAGAGTCAAAAATATCACAGAATCACAGAAGGCTGAGGCTGGCAGGGACCTCTGGAGACCACTGAGCCCAACCCCTGGCTCAAAGCAGGGCCAACTACAGATCAGTTGGGCTTTGCAGTGGTTCATGGGGTTACTTCTCCCCAGCTGAGACTCTGTGGAGCTCCACATCTATCTGCCAAGCACCCCCAAAAAATCTTCCATAGGTTGACATATAGCTACTGAGAGCACCTTCATCCAACAGAGGAGGAGAGGAATGACACAACCAACCGTGCTTTCTTACTTGGTAAGAAATTACACAGTGACTCTTTCCAGGAATCCCACCTTCAGGCAGGATTTGGAGTCTTGCTGTTTGGAGTGACTCTACGGAATAGCTCAGAGGAAGCATTCGTTCCACAGACATCTGCACCACTCGCACACCTTAACGTCCCAGCAGGTGTTGAGAGCATAAACAGAGCTGCATTCAACTCTACAATAACAAAGGTAGTGGTGGGATAAGAAAATGAAGACTAAGCAAAAATAGAGGTAATAACCCCTATGTAAATCAGTCTTTAAGACTGTACAAGGATGCAATGGAGAAAAGAAGAGGCAGGCTCTTTCCGTGAGGGATTTCAGAGCTAACGGAGGTAGGAGAGCCCTGAGCTTAGGCATGCACACAGCAGCGTGCTGTGCAAACACGGCTGTGCTGCCTGCAGACCCTTGCAAGCACATCCAAAAGCAGCTGCCGTACGGCAAGTCCAAACTACAGCCAATTCATCCACAGTTTCAAGGGTTGGAAATACATTCAGAAATGAAGACCAATTCTCAAGTTCCGTAAATGAAAAGCCTTTCATGATAATAAATGTCACCCCAGCCAAAAATAACAACAAAAATCTCTTTTCCCATCGCTGTTACTAAGGCCACTTCTATTCTTTATTAATCTGAAGAGAGTTAAGAAGGTACACAAATGGAAAAAACCCCTCATATTTAATTAATAGCGACAATTATCAATCAACTATTTCCTTCTCTATACTTGGATAAAAGAAGACAACTTGACCACAGTTCAAAGGCAGATTTTTTCAGTCCCCTCCTGGAATTCACACTAAATTATTATTTTTAATTAAAAGAAACAGGTGGTCATTGAATCAACTGATTTTGATTGCTGCCTTTTGTTCATGTTCTTGTATAGAACAGTACTGATTGAGTTGGCAAATGGAGAAAGATCGGCATGACTGTAGTCACAGGGATTTGTAATTTCCTAATTACTATAAAGACAGTTAAATCTGGAAGGGACTTGGTGTTTACCGGCTATTTTTTCTTCTTTCTTTTTTAATGAAGAAACTGCAGTACAATTACAGAAAGTGCCTAAATAAAAGATCCTGTCAGAAACGGATTCATGACTAGGAAGAAACGGGGCAAGATTTTGTTTCGGATACAACTCAACATAATGTTACAGTGTATAAATCATTTCAATAAAGATTGAAACCAGGGATCTGGATTCAGAAGGAGTCCTAGAAAGACAGAGGCACAGCTGTATATGCCTTGCTTAAAAAAATGATTTATTATTTTTATTATTTGGTAATTTGTTCAATTATTTGTTGACCACATACACTGTTCAACACTGAGTATCCCTTACACCTTGAATACATTTTACAATAT
>NW_009260266.1:427920-446917 GCF_000687185.1 Egretta garzetta | reverse complement strand
TTGCTAGGTACGATATGCTGAATTGTTTAATATTTTAATAATTGTTTAATACAAGTTACAATGCAGTTTCTATGCTTTGCAACGGAGCTGAGATGTGGCCAGGTGTAGTGCACCAGTAATGTGATAAAGGACTGAACGCCAAGAGATGACGTTGTCGTCATTGCGACACCAGGTTGCATGACAATTATTTAACATCAATATGTAAAATATTTGTGTATGTAATGTATGTACAATATGTAAAGTACTTGTGTACAATAACTTCTCATCAGTTATTTAAAATTTTCCTTATTGGCCAACTTGCTCACGCTAGAGATGATACAACTTAATTTTTTTCCCCCCCGATATCCTCAGCTGGAGCTCGTACTGTCCTTATTTCACTCACTTAAACAGAAGATGAAATGAGCTGAAGGCTGAAAACACCTCACCCGAAATGCCCTGGCTTCTCTGTAAAAGCAGTGACCCTGAGTGCAGAGGTATCAGGTCAAACGATTCGACATCTGCCATAGCTTGAACACTATTCATACAGGAAAGCGATACACGTTTATCCAAGGAGTAATCAGAATCAAGGCAGGGGAAAATGGGAAGGATTCCAAACACTCTTCCAGAAGCCATCACAGCCATAAGCCGAGATAGTATTTAGCATGTTAAGTCTTACGAAAGCGTCTTTGTGGCCCCAAACTTGACTGCTGACGAGAGCAAAAATGAAACGAACTCAGTATTTTATTTGTAGAGCCAAACCTGCCCTCAGTTAGTTCTGTCTAACATGGTTTGAGTGAAGGTCTTTACAAATATTAAGTGACAGATTTGAGCACATAAAGATGAGCTCATTTGCCAAAAAACCTCAGAGTAAAGTAGCAGCGGAGCTACGAGCATAGCTAACGAACGCAGCTTGCTAAGCTACCGTTCTTGCCTCTGAGCTACTTCGATATGCGAGGCCCCAAATAATAACTGGTTTGCATTTCCCACTCCTCCTCACATTGCAGAGCTCCGTTTTCCCCTCTAAAATGGTGCATGCTCCTGGAAGAACCCACCACTTTATAAATGTACACCTTACCCGTTCTCACTAAACCCGTACCCACTTATTTACATAGCACCTTGCCTCCTTCCCACCTCCCACAGCAGCATCTGCACACTTCACCATACTTCCAAGTCAAGACATTTCTATGTCTGGATGTATTGCTACCAAACAGGAAGATGGAATATTCATATACATCAACATATGGTTCAAAATCTAAAGCCAACCCCACTAACTTCTGTACAGATTTGTTTGTGGAAACCGAGTGGAAAACTGTGGAATCGGAGGGTGTTTCCTGAACAGAGACAAGGAAATCCAGAGAGAACTTCGTCTGCCCAAGAGTATTGCACACCCCAGAGCTCTGAATCTCTCTTTTACTTTGGGTTAAGTTCTGACACACACCTCTTTTTCTTCCCCCTCTGCTTCCCCCTCTCCCCCGCCTTTTTTTTTTTTTTTTTGACAAACTTCACTGGAACGTTGCATTGATGTTTCCTCAGCAGATTTTGTAAAAGCCACACATTGATCTTCCTGAAAGAAGAGAGGACTTGGTCTTTTGGAAGAAAGGGATCCAAGAGGAACCATTCAGGAAAACCAGACTACACAGGGAGCAATTAATACCACCTGGGGTTATTTAGAGACGCCAGGCATGCGTCATTGTAAAAGGTTTCCCCTCTAAATACTTTGTCCTTACTTTTAATAGTAAATAGTTCTAAGAGGGCTGGTTTATCATCAGGGAGGGTAGGCACACTGTTAACGTCAGGCATCTTCACAGTGTAAGATTCCTCTCTTGTGCTCTCAGTTGTCCTTTGGAAGAGCTTTCTGTATTCTCCACCGAGCATACAAGGTATTTCATTTAAATGCAAACGGCTACGTGTCTCTCTCACCACAGACCCCCAAACTGCAAATACCAGAACTACTTAACACACAACATACTGCAACCCAGGACCTGATCTATGGAATATCACTCCAGAAAAGATGGCAGGATGAAGCTAAACAGCTGTGGAAAGGCACACACAGGAGCAAAATCAAGGCTGCGAAGAAGCCCTGCAGCCATGACAAATGCCACGGTGCATGAACTTTGTCATCACTTTATCCGGTTCCTTATGTCACAGCTCAACAGCTCCTTTAAATGCAAGGCCAACTGTATCCTTGAATTTCCGTAATTTGTAAAGAAAGACTTATATTCCTTTTTCTAAAAAAATCACATACATGCTAATAAATAAATTCAAAAAATTTCCTGTCCATTACAAAATTACGTATCTGTGTATTTTGGTATAATGGCAAAACTGTGCTGATCATGCACAAAATCAGAAACAGTGATTTTTGAAAAAATTTGGTTCAAAATCAGTCAGAATTTCATAACTCGGCACCTTTCTCATCCAAGAACCCGTGGGGTCTCTTATTGCTCCTCATTTGAGAGATTTTGTTAGGCACAAATTTGAAATACCCGAGAAAACTGCCTTCAAAGTTACTCATAGAGTAATTCATTTTTGCCTCCTATTTTATACATTGGTTAATCAAAAAAAGAAAAAAAAAAAAGGCAGGCAGGAGGGTAAAATACCTGTCATTTAAACGTGCCGTCTCATTCGTGTTCTTAATCTCGGCTCTGTCTTTTCTGAAGCATGGAAGTTAGTGCTTATAAACTAGGCAGACACTTCACAACACGGGCAGACCTTTGCTCTCCAGAGACAAAAAATCCCATGGAATGACTGTACATGCAAATTCCATTAACGATCGAAGGGTTTGATTCCAACATGTTTCTCTCAAAACCTACACCTCTTGTGTGAAAAACACTGCTTGCAAGAAAGCACAGCCAGAATCGTATCATGGTAGATACTAAGGCAGAGCCCTTGGATGGTCTTTTACGTTGTATAACCACTGAAACACTACTCATTTATGCCTTGAACAGATGTTTTTCCATATGTCTAAATAACCCTTCTTCAGAAAAGGAATTCAAGCACATTAAATTTTGCAGACCAAGGAATATGGAGACATTCGACTCGTCAGTATTTATAGAGCATTTGGTATCTTTTCTATAGCGAAGTCAGTATCTTCTCTTTTGAAAAAGTCACTAATCCTACTCCTCCGAATAAAGTGAAAAAACCTATAAATAGGCAGCTAAGACTGAATGTGCAGGATGCTCTGACAATGGCTTTTGTACTCAAGTCCTGACCTGACAAGGGCTGAGATCACAGCCAAGCCGTCCGGTCCGTAACACTTTGCCATAGCAGTGCAGCAGTTGCTATTTATTAGCTGATTAAAAATTCAGAAAACAATACCGAAACTTGAAGAGAAAGTTAACGGCGCACAATAAACCCCTGAAGGAATGACGGGCTTTTAGTGCAGCCTCTTGATTCTCCGACATTTGGCAGCGCTGCTTGTGATTTAAAACCAAAACTCAATGCTACTATTTGGGGAGAAAAGTGCTTGACTGTGACCACAGCTGAGAGCATACTTACATTAAAAATAAGAACTGACACAAATCTGCTGTCCCTTGGGCAGAATTTGACCCTTTTGAGGTTTGTTAATCAAAAATCTGAACAAAATAAGGACTGTTGTAATCACATTAGAAGAAGGGTGAGCCCCAGCGCTTGAAGCCCTGGAAGGAGGATTTCCTCACGGCTGCCATCTCCACTTTCCCCCTAAGGCCGAATGAGTCCCAGCTGCTTTGCAGCATCAGGAAAAGTCCTTACAGCATTTAGCAATGAATAATAATATAATGTATAAATATTTAATACCTGGCAATTAACTCTGCACTATTCAAAGTAAAAAAAAATAAATAATATGGCAATACAGAAAGGCTTCACCAAACCATTTAGTAGCATTGCAATATCTTCTCCTGGCTAGGTATTTTGAATATGCTCATCCTGAGACCATTCCATGGACACAAGTTTCGGTAATAAGCATTTTTGCTTCTCCTTCTTTAATGAGAAGTGTTTTTCTCAAGGCTGTTGATGGCAAAAGAGCTTCCCAGCTTACACTGAAGGCTTTTCCTTTGGAAGCAAGCCTGCACAGAAGCGTTTTGCTGGCAGGGTACTTCCAACAAAGCGAAGATGAGTTTAGACTCCTACTTTTTATTTCTCAGAAATCACTTGTGGGTATGAACACTCCTTAGTGAAGCCTCTGACTATGAAGATTTTGTAGCTGCAGAAAGCATTGCAGTATGTTCCTACACTAGACATTGTGAACCGCTATAAATAGTGTCCTCCATGTAACTGGTACCACAACCTAGCAAACCAAGGCCCAACTTTCCAACAAGCCTATGCCACCGATTGTCACAGCTTTACCAGTTCTTGAGTTTACAGGCCAAGTAAGACTCTTCTTCTGCATACATTTCTCTTTCTTCCTTCTCTTTGGCATGAAATCTCCCAGGCAGTGCAAATTAATGGTGTCCTAAATGTTACTATGCATGTCATCTGTCACTTTTAAAGTTCATCCTCCTGAGTACTACTGGTTCTATTTTACACAGAAAATGTATAACCAAGAGCAACAGAAATAGATGTGAAGAGTGAAAAATAAATAAATAGCTTTTTTCATTCTCTCAGCAAAGGAGGAAAGCTGTGCCATTTTGGCTCTACCCTGGTTTTACAAAATTCAGTCTAAAAACACGTACCGGGAGCCCCTGCAACGATTACAACTGTAATTAATTTGCCAACATGAGGCAAGTCTGCTCATTGCATCATGTACCACTTAGACACGGTCTTTAGGTAGGAGCTCGACAGCCTGATACACTATGGAGGAAATAAAAAATTTTGAAAGATGTTAAAATGTATTCCTAAAAGGCATTACAGTGCGATGTTTAGCCAGGGATTACAAAGCAGGCGTCTATGAGAATTGCTTGTCATGTATGGCAGCAGAATAAGCACATTTTTCCTCATCTGCAAGTAATGTAATGTTTAAAAAGAAGAAGAAAAGAAACCAGTCTTCCTCTGTAATCCCAGTATGTAGATTAACATAGGCTTTTTCTAGCGCTGCTAGCTAAGCCTTTGTAAGGCTGCATCAAAAACAATTATTAAAATTAATCCCAGGTACAAATGGAATTGCAAAAATGTAGAAGACTGAGATGAGGAGGAAAGAAAGGAAAAAAAAATCTTTGGAAACAGTTTTGCTAGCACTGGTCAAGTGATGGGCCTCTAGAAACACATGAAAATTCACGTTGTCAGTAAGATGTCCATCTGTCCTTCTACATTGGCCATCTTGGCAGCAGTTCAGACAGTCATAGCCTATCAAGGAGAAACTGGAAAAAATGCAAGGTGGTTTTTTTAGTTGAAGCTAAAACAACATATAAAAACTGGGGAGAAAAATCCTTCCATAATAGACTACTCCAAGTGCAAAACATGAAAAAACTTAAATACAAAGCAAATATTTATAAACTGGCAGACTGGTTTCCTTAAGAAACCTCACTTCAGCACAGAAAATCTCTCCTCACCATTAAATGAAACAAAACCAAGAAGACCGTAAGAGATGTCCTCCAGATGAACTTTAAAAGAAAACAAATGGTTTCAGGTAACATTTTTACAATGGGCATAATCTAAGTTATTAGATGGCAATATAATGCAATTAGCATGAACTTGCTTAATAATAACGTAAATGCTTCCGTTACCATTTACATTGCGAATTTCATACTGAGGAAAAAATATGTTTTGTACATTGCTCTTCATTGGGCATTGGATTTTCGGCAAAAAGAAATGAACTGATGAATTTCAGATTACGCTAAATGCTTTATCTGCTCAAAAAAATAAAGATGCACTGCATCAAGCAGACAGTCTTCTTCTGCCTATTATTCAACGCACTGTACATGGATTGTATGTTTTGCACAACATAGCTATAATTATGGTGCAAAATGTCCTGTAGACATCTCCGATCGAAGACTAACAGCACTTGATAAAAGAGGCATGCAGTAAATCTGTAAACTTCCTGCAGTGGAGGGGACAGAATGTGTAAAGACGTAGGACTAAGCCTCAGGTGGCTGCTACAATCCTAATCAAATTTATGGCATATCCATCAAATTCATAGAGGAGTTGGACATATAAAAAATAATTACTAGTACAAAAATAAAATATCTTTTTTTTTCAGATATAATCAACATCTTAACCTCTTATCCCATATTCTGGACATTAATGTTCAGTCAAGATCATGCCTGAATGCTAATTCCACTTAGATTTTATTTAGAACACTTTACATTGCCCTTTTATGAGATTTATAGCCAGCTGTAATGCCTAGTAACAGTCAGTCGCAATGGGTAATGACGAAGCACTTGTTTGCTAGAGCAGGCTCAGCCTTTGCAGGTGCTTTTGTCATCTGACATAGTTTTCAAGCCAACACAGGTACCTGTCTTTGCATCTACCATCCTTCAGATTAATTCCAGCGAAACAAATTGCGTGAGATATAACCTATAGAAGGGCAAACCTCAGTTCAGCCGTCAGACACAAGCCAATGCGTTACATAAACGGCTGTTCTGCCCCATGAACGACACTCCAGTCCAGCTACACTGCACTGCTGAAGCTACTGGGAATGAACTGTTGAACCATTTTCTGTAAATGCCTCCGTTGGTCAGAACCGAAAGGCTACTCTTTGGAGATCTTCTGATTCAAAAAGTTGTCTTACGATTCGTAACATCCTTTCATTACAAGGAAATTATAAGACAGACAAGTCGCAAAGGAGATGAGGTCCACAAAAAGTAAAGTTCTTTGCAATTTATCTAATCCTAGAAATACCAGCAACAACCAGTACTGTGTACATCACCATCCCCGCCGTCACCGAGAGCAGCCATCAATTCTGCCTACTATGTGTGCAGGGGCGGCAAAGCAAAAGACTCTGACCCGCTTCAACGTGGACTTACCTGGAGATGCAATCAAACCAAATCTAATTCACTTCCCAAACGAGGGAGACTTTTTCTGCACCTGTGCCATTTGCTTTATTGCCATACCTTCAACACGCAGCATTGCAACAGGCTTCAACTTAACGTTAAACAACCCGCCCCTAGGTTACTATGAGCAAGGCGAAAAAAATCCAAACCACAAAAATGCCCAGAGCTGATCATGACCGACTGAATCTGGCACAGCAATCTATAAATATACATTATTTAGGAAGAAATGAACTGAAAACCAGAAATACTACTAGTTCAAGTTGAAACAAAAATACAGTTTCATAATAAATGCCAGTTAGAAAAAGTCAAATTAGACTTGCAATAAAATATCACTCATGGTTACAAGATTAAAAAAATGAATAACAATAATAATAACAATAATAGTAACAACAAACAACAACAACAAGGTGTAAAATATTTAGAAAATCATATGATTGTCCCTAAAGCAAACATATATTTAAAAGTGATTAAACCAAATGTGTCTCTACTAACCACCGTTACTGGTAGCCCCAAATTCACCCAATTGCTTTAGATCCATTCATTGCTTTATATCCTTGCCCACTGCTTCTGCCATTACCTATGGGCCTGGCTCGTCAATCACCGTGCTGAAGATTAGCACCTCTCTACTTACATTCATCACTTTCCCATTTTCCTTCAGCACTTAGCATCATTAATTTATCAAGTCTCATTCCAGTCAACTCCCACGGCTACTTTAAGCATGACAGAGCAAGGTCTGGTTTTATTATTTTTATTTTTTACATATTTCACATCAGGCACAACAAATGGGGCTACTCCGCAGCAGTAATACAACCCTAAAAGAGAAGCTTTTATCACAGCTTAATAAAAGTTTAAGTACATAAAGTATAAACACAGCTCTATGCTGCATTTATACGGCATTTTTATTTATAACGTAGCAGCAGCCGAAACGACGAGACCATTTTCCACACAGAGGCAGGCACATTCTCAGCCTGTGTTATATGATCTGTTTGTAAAGCTCTAGTGAAGCATTTAGAGATGTGTTATTATCACAGTAACAGTATTTTTATCAAAAAGTTCTTTTGAAATAGAGTAAATTTTGAGCCTGTCAGCCAGCTGATACTCCCAAATATACCATCCTACCGAAACGGGCACGACTCGGATCGGCACACCGCAGTTAACTCGTTAGCTACCGCCAGACACAGCGGGAGCCTTTGAGAGTCATCGGGCACTTTCAAAGGTCACAGCAAACCTGGTTTTTGATGGGCCATGTCCAATTCCCTAAGCAGAAGCTATCCCAGCAGTGCCAGGTTTCTGGGTTTTTTTGGAAGATTTTTCAAGTACCTGCTCTTCTAGAACCCTAAAAATAAATTAAAAAAAAAAAAAACCAAGGCAAAATGAAGGTCTCCCAATAATAAAACAATTCCATTTGGAAGGCCCTGAACTATTGTCCAGAGATTTTGCATGACGCAACTGGCAGTCCTGTCTATCAGCAAACTAGCAAATGCCTACAAGTAAGGGAAAGAAAAGAGAAAGAATCACAACAGGTTTGCTCAAATACGACATTTGTCTGTGCAACTAAGACCAGCGAGCCGCTTACTTCACAGCCTAAATACAGATATCACTCATCAAAAGATTTTCTCTCCTCTCATTATTTTTTGTATTGTGCTGCATTTTATATAACACAGAGAAAATAACTGAAGTCCCACCCAACACATCACTGCAGTAAGAGCAATGCTCAAATGCTCCAAAAGTCAAGCAGAATGCATGATGGAGAGAGATTAACTTAAAGTCCGGCAGCTGTGCACTTGTTCTTTCATATTCTATATGACAGGGTTACATTACTGCACTCCATCTCCTGGCCAGGGTTCCAGATGTATCACAGTCACCCGTGCTCATGATCTATGGATGGTGACAGAGGCTAATGAAGTATAGATTTAAAATTGTATGGTGACTTTATCCAACCATGTAGCCTATCATTTTTACTTTTACTACCAGCTACTCCGTCACTATGTACACCACTCACATACAACTTCTGCTCTGGATGAAGCTCAACCTTCTTATTGACCAGAACATTTAAACTTTCTTTTCAGGCAACCAATGAATAGTAGGTTTCAGACCCAACACTCACTGTCAGTACAGGTATCTTCCAGTATCTTCTAAAATATGCAATTTTGTGGGACTTTTTTTTTTTTTTTTAAACAATATCAGGACCCTATATAACATTTCCGATGGCCTGAACTGGGGAGAGCTTAGAAAGCACATTACCTGCTGAGGTTTCCATATAAATATCTGTATTTAGGGGGTGAAGTTAAGTGGCTCGCTGATCTTAGCTGCACAGACAAATGTCATATTTGAGCAAACCTGTTGTGATTCTTTCTCTTTTCTTTCTCTTGGCTGTAGGTATTTGCTAGTTTGCTGATAGACGGGACTGCCAGTTGCATCATAAAACACGACCCACTGAAGAGCCAGTAACGCATGCAAAGCTTCGATTTTACAGTGCAGAGAATAAGCGATCCACTTTCTGTAACTTTGTTAGCCCCCAAAAGCACAAAGCCAAATGCATAAAATAAAGTCAATATACTCTGTGTTTGGTGAGACATACATTTGTGCTCCACCTACAACTTTTAGGACAGGTAGTGGTGACTCCCCAGAAAAAAGCTTCTTTCCCCAAAATAAACAGCAGGTCCAAATGACATGTCCTCAGGTCCCCTTTGGATTAAGACATTTGAGCTGTGCTTAGGAGCAAGTTGTGCCTTGCACTGCCCAGATGACGCCGCACTGGACCCGTCCCTTGCACCGGCCGCAAAACCTCCCCAAGGGCGGCGACCAGCGCTTCCCCGGGGCCTCTGCCCAGGGAAGAACCTATTCCCACGGGCAGAATAGGTTGTATGGCTAGCAGAGAAGTCTGAACCCGAAGGCCAGGGAGGTGTGCTTTATACCTAACTATTTGAGTCAGTCAGTCTTTGAGATTCGCTCAAGTCTCTCCCTGAAAAAAATTTACATATCATTAATTTAATGCAATTAAATAATAGTTTCTTTTCAGCCTGCCTCAAGACGATAGCAAGTAACTAAATTAAAAACAACAGGGTAACATTCTCACGCCTGTCTAATCAAAGACAATGTGAATCAGGTAGGTACTTTTCAAATCAAAGCTTTCTCTGCTAAATAAAGAAATGTTGAATACACAGACTGAAATAACGCCTGAGATATGAATACAGAACGTTTCTTAACTAAGATTCCGTGTTTAAAAACCTCCTCGCCAGAGAATAACGTATACAATTATAACTGTCTTTACCTAAACTGCAGGTTAAAAAAATGAACCATGACAAAAGCCATGGATGAAAAACACTACAGGAAAGTATTAATTATTCCAGTGTTAACAAAAAAGAAACACTTCATGTGAAATCTTTACCCTAAAGCTTTCTATAATGCTCCTTGATTAAACATGTATTTGTGTTTAAATATTACCGGTTCACAGCTATCGTGCCCACAGCATCATGAAATGAACAGTTTAGATTGTCAATCCAATAAAATGGTAATTTATTTCTGTAACTGCAGGTTAAAATGGCAATGTTTCTCTTAAAATGTAACTCTTCCGTTGAAAGAGGGGCATTTCTGTAGGGAGTCACTGAATGCGGTAGAATCGTTAGAGAAAAAATATGACAAAGGAATACAGAACAGAAATAAGAGACAGTAAAATTAAAACAAGAAAATTGGAGATGTCATGCCGGGTGGGCAGCGGGAAGACCGATCTCAAAATGATTCTATGATTTCCACTGTTTTTTTTAATGGTTAGAACTAACCTTATGGCACAATGGTTGAGATGCCTGTTACGTAGCTGAGAACACTGGATCAGGTTGGAGCAGTACCTATCCCAAACACACCGAACAAGTCAACAAAGCCACCACCAACCCCCCCCATCTCTCAAAACTACTCTTTAACCAGTGGAAAAAGAAACTTTTCCATGAATAAATTGGTGCCACGTGAATCTGAAAGCAGCACGCTGACAAGGAGATATTCCCATTGTTGGGGCCTTCTGAATCCTGAAGCACAGACATCTGCTTCCAGATCTCTGGGGTTTTGAATTATTTTTAAACTCTGAACAAAGAACACTTAGTACCACATACTTCCAGCTTCACAGCTGGGTTATTTTAAGTAGGCAAAAAACTCATTGGAATATAACTTTCTTATTTTGAAATATTTTAGCTTGAAGTTATTAATCTGTCCCTTGAGAATTCAGAACATCTTAGAACACTTTTTTAAAATATTCAGTATCTTTCAAAGATACAATCTTCTCACATGGCCTTAAAATAAATGCCTGAAATATCGCATTATAATAACCCAAATGGAGCCCTTCCTAAGGAAGGGATTCGGTTTCTTCTTGATTAGAAAACTTGTTCTCCCAGTCTCCAATTTCCTCTCCTCTAAAAGGAACCCCCCCATCCTCACCAACATTTCCTGATGATGAGAAGCAAATACCGTTTATTTTCACATTATTATTATTTTCACAGTGTTTGTGAAGGCGAAGAGAGCTACAGACACCCACACTCTGCAACATGGGGGGTCGGGAATGAATTTGAGGTCAGGAGAATGGGAATTCTCTCCCATTCCCTCTATGATCCAGGCAGGACTCATTTCCTCTGTGTCTAATTACCAAATTGTAAAATGCCTGTGTTCAGATGTCCTCATCTTGCCGGGACATGGAGAGACGCGATGAGTGTGGAGTGCCTTGAAGGCTCGTGAGAGGTGCTGCCGGAATGCTAAGCTAACACCTACTCCTTGCCGCGCTGCAGCAGCTCGGAGCGGGCGGGGGGCTGAAGTTTTTTTGGCGGGGAAATAGCCAGGAGAAAGGGCCCGTCACCGGAATTAATTGGTGTAACGCGGTTTAAGTTACGAAGACTGAGCTGCGGGATGGACTAAGCATCCCGACAAGCCACATGCAGTTTCCTTCCAAAATCAACATAAAATGGGAAAATAAGTAGGTAGCAGCGAGAAGCATGCCGCAAGCTCAGCAAAATCTGTGCTAATATTAAAAGCCTGCTTTTGCATTTGCTGCTGTTTCATTACTGACTTGATGATTGTTTCTAGGTTCTTAATGAATTCCAACTCAATTTACTCACAGTAACATCTAGCCTTAGTAAATTTTCATCTTACATATTGACAATGAAATTAAATCTTCCTCTTTATTGCAGGATGATGAATTTTGTAGCTAAATCTCAAACTTCAAAGTGCTTAACAGAGCCTCCATCAGCCTTCACTGAAACACCCCACCAGCCAGTGATAATTACTGTTTGTCTTCTGTTGTTCCCTATCACAAGCAAAACCCATTATTCTTTTCTGACGTATACTTAAATTTCTTTTAAAATGTCATTAAATATGTTGTAAAGAAAATTGTGGAATACTATTGTACAGTCACAGTGTCTCAGGACATAATCACAGAGGATATTCTGGATGCAGCAGGTTTATGCAAGGAACTCTGAAGGCCACTAAAAATTCTGAAAGATTCGCCAGACAAAATGATTTTATCATCTGAAGGAAAGGTGGTCAAGTGCTCAAAACTTCCGCCAGCTCGTTAATGAAGATAGTTTGGCAGCATCTTCTGCAGAGGCTACTTCCAGCAAGAACTGAAACACCATCTGCATGCATAGAGAAGGGAAAAATAGTGGCTTTGTATTAAAGATGAGTTCCTGATGAGACGTCTAATATGAGAGGAGAGTTAGGGCTCAAGAGACTAATAAAAGGCTAAATTACTGTGTTAAAAATGCAATTCATTAAAGATAGCAAACAAACACTGAAGTGAACTTAAGAAAAATACCACTATTGATGTCCAGTCAAGTGAAATCCCTTTGATAATAACAGCAGAATCAAAACCCATAGCATACATTATCATAGAGAAGAGCTATTCTATCTGACTGGCAATGCCAGTGGAAGCAGGTCATGACTTAAAGACCTATCAGCAGTCCATACGCTTTACCGACTTTATCTTTTGCTAAATGTTCAAGAAGAGATGTCCAGAAATCTCTTAAATAGGGCTAAAACTTAAGAAGCCACCCAAAGCGCAGACGTAATGGAATACTTCAACACTATTAATTATCATTAGAAAAGCTACATAGGAAATGCAAACACACTTAAGGAGTTTTCATGTCTTCTCATTTGTATGGAACATTTGTCAAGTCATGATCCATTAAAGATTGTATCTGTTTATCTGTTAGCTAAGTAAAATATTATAGCTGTGCTAAGGGCACCCTTGCTTATTGTTTGTGCAAAACTGGTCCTTTCACACCCAGCACAAGAGACCCTTCGCTTCCCCAAAGAGCTCTGAAGACAAACTTCTGAGCATCAGAAACACATTAGTGGCAGCGAAGACGACGATGCCATCGTTATGAGCGTAGTGCAAACCATGTCGACGTGCCAGCTCCAGCAGCGGCACCCAAGGATGGGAAAAGGGTGAGGGCAGAAACTCCATGGGAGCCCCATGGAAAGCGGGGAAGGGGGAAGCACAGCTATGGAACAAGAAAATGAACACTAGTCAGGGAAAAAGCCAAAACAAAATCCCAAAGCAAAGACCTAAAAGAAGAAAAGCTGAGGAAGAATGCATTTTAAAGTGTGCCAAAGTCTGCTTTGTAGTCAAAGATGACAAATCCTGAACCACAGACCTCGTTAGAAACTTTTATTAGATTTTTCAGAGAAATGAACATGCAGAATGCCAGACTGAATGTACCTTTGTACTAGACACGAGGAAGCTGATAAATTGAGGATGTAATAAATCTGGAGGCAAAGGAGAAAAAGGAGCTGTGAAGACAGGCAGGTACAAGCTGAAACCTGAATGTGACCTTGGGGGAGCACACACAAATATAAAAATGAAAGGGACCCTAAAGCACACTCGAAAGTACCTCGAAAACGTTAGATGAGAAATTTCAGCCCACGTGCCCAGGGTGACCCACACCATGGCCACGCGCCCATGTGCTCCAGCCAGGGGCTGCAGACCTGCTGCGGCCCGGGGAGCGGGGATTGGGGAGCGGGGCGCAGCTCCCTCCTCCGCCGCTCCTTACTAGGCCCTCGCACTCTGCCCCGTGTCAGGATACGGCCCGGCCCCCCGCACTCGCTGCACGCTCCACCGCCAGGCGCCGGGATCCCAGCTCGACGTTATTACCAGGAGGAGCTGCACCCGTGTTGTAACGTGGTTGTATTCCTACTTGCACCCCCCGTAACTTCGCAGGGGTTTGCTGCTTACTGTGGTTTGAAGTTTCTGTTGTAAGTGGGAAAATACACATATCTATTTCCTCTTAGTTAAGCAGATTGGCATTTTTTTCTAACTTTTTTCAAGTAGACAGTAAGTATTGTCTCAAGAGATGACAATTTATCTTGAAGGGACTGTATACACTAATAACGTGCTTTGAAGAGTATTAAGGAGGTCAATCTGTCCAATTCATTTTAATTGAACTAGACACAGACGGTATATGATTGAGTTTAATTAGGCTGTAGATGAAGAACATCTCAGCATAAGGCATGCCAGTCAAGGATAAATCATTAAATAGCAGCATATATTTGCAAATACGTAAGGCCAAAAAACTTGCTGCTAAACTGCTGGTACAGTATCACTTGCCATCAGAGGATCAAAAGATCAGCCTCACAAGAAAGAACAAATACATTTTTTTCTTTGTTTTTTGATTACTACCTATTAGTTTTCTCCCTTTATCGACAGACTTCACTTTTAAGTGGTTATCTTTTAAGTTAGCATAGCATTAACAGACTTCTAAACCAGTTGGATGGTTTTGCACCGGGTCAGGGATATTGAAGAAATCCAATTAAAACATTTTTTCCTTGTCTCCTTTTTTTGCATTATTATTCTAGCAAATTTTTGGAACCAACAGTTTCCTGCCTTATTTACACCACCACCTCTTTTTAATCGCAAGGAATAAAATGAATATATAAAGCTGCAAAGCTTATAAAAAAAAAGATGGGGATGACTGTATAAACCTGTATTTTACGCAAAATTTATGGTGCTTATGGGCATGTTTACTTCAACAAGCTGCAGCAAATGCACAGCTCGGCATCGTTACGCTATGGAGGCCGTCACCAGCAGAGATCCCAGTGGTCACACGTAGCTCTGCCAGAGCTGTCCACCTGCAGAAGAAATTTCCCCTAAACCAGAAGGGCAGCAGGAGGACACCACATACCTACGGAATCATTTCGTATTCCATTTTCTACTAAATGAGCTATAAATTTTTTATCCGATTTTCTAGGCATCGTTCAACATCGTTGCTCCAGCAGCGGAGTGTGGTCATTCCATCACCACCAAAGCCAAGGGTATTTCTGCCTGGGAGTTTGGAGAAGATGTACGGAACTGCTCTACATAAGCGACACTTTCCTAAGCACTCTGTACTGAATAGATGCAACAGAGTACATTTTGCATCTTTTCAGTTTTTATTATAGTTGCAATCTTGCACACTCTTTATTTTTGTGTTAAAGAAACAGCTTAAATACCAAGTTTGTAAATCAAGCACAGTTCATTAAACACTGAAAAGACTCCCACTGACTGAGATGCAAATTTAGTACTAATGTTAGAAATGCCCAGAAACCCACTGTTTCTGAGACCTTTTCCCAAATTTGTCTTTGCCATCAAGATTTCCAAAGCAGTATTTTGCATCCAGTACATTTTACAGAACTCAACTCTTAGCCCGTTCAGTTCAGAGCAGCTCTCATTTATACAGAGAGTATTCCCTTGGAAAATGAGTGATTTCTGGTACGCTGAGCCATATTATGTGCAGTACTGATTTTTTTTCCCATCCAGATATTAGTATAATTGTAATGCTTTTTAAACATACAGGCACCACAACTGCTTTATGATATACGGTGATAATGTTTATGCACAAATAGGCATGCCACTGAATAGGAAAAAGCCAATGCAAACAGCATCTATCTTATTATTTTAAACAACATGTAATGCCCTCACACACTCCCAGGTGCTTATGATTTATTAGCCTAATTTTCAAAAGCACCAAGTGCCTCCTTGCAGCTCCTGTTGACTCTGCTGGTGAGCACAACCACTAATGAGCGTGTCAAATGAACAGTATCTGTGCCTGTACATCAGACATGTGTGCATGGATGAGGAATTCCATACCCTCCTCAAGGTAGGGCAAATTTTGCCAAAAGGCCTTTATGAGGGTGGTGAAACACTGGAACAGGTTGCCCAGAGAGGTAGTGGAGGCCCCATCCCTGGAAACATTCAAGGCCAGGTTGGATGGGGCTCTAAGCAACCTGATCTAGTTAGCGGTGTCCCTGCTCCTGCGGGGAGGTTGGACTAGATGACCTCTAGGGGTCCCTTCCAACCCAAAACATTCTATGATTCTATGATTTAAAAAAAGAAAAATAAATCTTAAAGATACCTTCATGCGTGACATTCCCTGCTTATTAGGGAGGAACTTGATTTTTAAATGTGATCATTCTGAACAACAACTTCTGGAAATGTTTGATTTTTGGAAGCCTGCATTGATTAAGATGCATTGGTCTTTTATTGCAATGACTAATAACCCAAATTCTTGGACTGTATCCCAACAGTATTGGCAAAACAAGCAGTAATGAACCTGAGTGAATGGACTACTGTGACAGGAGCAGAGAGATTAAAAAAATAAAATGCAGTGCAGTGACAGCTAATGTGAAAAAAATGAAAATGGCACTTTTTTCCTCATTCATTTTAGAACTACTTGAAAATAAAACTTTTATTATAGTAGCCATTGCTGGGCCATTCTCTCACTAAGGTGACTTAATTTAGATCCACAACGTACCACCTCGATAGGGTCCTAGAGTCGTTCAGGTATATGTTCTGGCGCAGAAGCAGTCTCCTCATTTGACCTGAGGGCTTTATCGTGGCCACGTACAAAGCACTGGGAAACACTTTGATTTGATTTGAGCTTGTAAGATCAGTAAACAGCTGTACCTTCTCACATAAGAGCAAAGGATTAGTCTGGAATGGTAGAATACAACATTTTCTACCCCTCTCATTCTATAATGCGCTTCCAGCAAATGAAAAAAAAAATGGATGTGTATTTCTATTTCTCTTAATTTTACCTCTGTGTGGCGCGTTTCTAAATTAAGCATGTTAAATATAAAACGATTTGCGTTTGACTGAAGTCTTTCATATTATTTATTGCAAATCCCCTTTACGCAGGAATATCGAACAAAGTCTGTTGATTGCAGTGTTCCTTTTATTTTCGTGAATGGTCCAATCATGCTCTTGGCATGTCAAGATCCAAGTAACAGATGTTAAACAGAACTCTGAGGGATTACAGATTTCTCCTAAAAGTTACAGGACTGCTTTCAATTCTACTGGTTTTTTTTTCACTGCCCTTCTCTCTTTTTTTGCTTCTGCTTCTCCAAAAGCATTTTCCTTCCCCTTGCACCCTTTGGAGGCCGGAGGCCCTTGGGAGCCATCAGCAGAGGATGCCAGCAGGATGCAGCACAGTATGTCCAACTCATTCTGGTTGCCAACATTAAACCAGAGTACTGGCTTCGTTAAATCTCAAGGTCGAGAACTGAATTTCACTCGGACAAGGTCAACATGTCAAAACAAATAAACTTTAAGAACAACCACATAAAGTCTCTGGTTATTAAAATTCTTTCTTGTTTTAATTCAGTGAAGTAAAAAGCTTTTTAATATGGTAAAATAGGAATGCTGTTAATGTGTGTTGAGGAATGGGATTTTGGGCTTCAGATTTAACAATACAACGTGACTCATTTACTCGTAAGTAGGTCAGTCTGTAGGTACTAATATAGACCTTGAAAAATAAAAGTGGATTTTGACTAAGGAAGGATTTCATAAAGCTATTTATTAAGAAGTGGTAGCCAGGTCTTCTTCCTGTTGCATGCTAGGATTGTAGGGCTCAAACCATCATTAACAAAATGCAAAGAAATTTCCAAGGAAGACAACAATAATTTAGGATAATCCCAAATTTCAAGTGATCCTAGGAAAAAAATATTCTGGAAATCTATTCTAGAAAAAAAAAAAATCTGTGACAATGAAACTAAGAATCCTCCTCAGAAACACTACATGTACGCATGTATGGCCTATATAATGTAGGGTTTATATATATTCCTATGCCTGACTGTTCCCAACGCCCTCAGACCTCATCGCTGCAGTCAGGCTGCTTTTTAGCCTACTTTTTGGACAAGGTATATCAGAATTTTTATACATCGCTACTTATGCAAACATACTAAAAGTAACCATCCCTATTCAATCAAATAATTACAATTTGCTCTTCATTTCAAGAAATCACCATGCAACTGCACCTGCTAGCTGTTCTCCCAGTCACTGTGTTAGTAATGCCCTGGTGGAAGGATGGCACCATGCTTATTTTTTTTTTTTACACTTGACAAAGGCATTATCAGAAATAAGAACTATAAAAAAAGTGATGCCACAGTTCTATAAAGAAATGACACAGTGAATTCTTTTAATAATACAGCAAAAGTGTTTTGCTGTGTTATTTATGCACATTCATTTACTTGGACTCTTCTTTTGCTTGCTTTCAAAGCTCCTGAATTCAGACTTCTGAACAGCAACGCAATACTTGCAATCAGACACCAAAAGGAAAATTTAATGATAATTAAGCAATTAGTTGAATAGGAGGAAAGGCTATTTGCAGACGGAAGATGTATCATTTCCCATCTCATTATAACTTTTATAAAAAAGAATGAAGACCCTAAGATTCAGAAAGTGATTTCTGAGAGGAGTTACATAAAAATCTTTTTGAAATGATACTGCTTCTGGTAAGTTTAGGTTTGAGATTTCGGGGTTTTATAAACTCTTCTTAATTAATGTCCACAAAGTTAATCCTTTGCTACTATTCTACCAGTTCTCCGGTGCCAATAGGATCTAACCTAAATAGCTACCATAATAACCAGGTTTCAAAAAAATCCAAGTTTTGGGCTTTTTTTTTTCTTTAAAAAAAACCAAAAAAGAAACAAAAGTAGCCAAAGCTATGCATACGCTTTTTATAACTATTTTTACAGAGGCTTTTATCTCCTTTCTGGTCCATTCTTTGCTGGTCTGATGCTCCTGTTGCCATAGAAACAGACCTGAAGGTGGCTTTGTTACAGATTACAACGGTTTCCCCAACACAGAGACATTTCTTTCA
>NW_009260266.1:425131-427908 GCF_000687185.1 Egretta garzetta | reverse complement strand
TCAGCAGGTACCATTCTCATGGGGACAAAAAGAAAGAAGAATAAATCAGTCTCTGACTCTTACCTCTATTAAGTTCTCATTACCAGAGTTTATTATATGCTTTTGCTTCTAGTTTATGAGCTCAGCCTACGATCACTGGTAGTTTAAGGATTAAGTTTCATTAATTACATGGGTCACGCTAGTGTTTGCTTATTTGCAAGGGAATCGCTGAAATCAAATTAAGAAAAGGAGTCAGGACTGGCATAATATTACTTCAACAGATGCCTCGGGATTTTGCTTTTCAGTGCAGGTAATACGCAGTTGGTTTAAAATCTGTTTGCATCAACTTCCATTAGGTCATCATAAAAATCTGACCAATTACAGAAATGAGAAAATATTTCGTGACAATGATATCAACTAATACACGTTCCCTGATCTCCCTGGCTATTTCAAGGCAAATCCAATCTTTTCCAAAGGACGAAGAAAAATCTGGGAACTGTTTGGACCTCTTAGGAAGATCACCCCAATAACAGACAGCAAAAATTAAGAGGAAACAAACAAAATAACAAAAGCATGGCCAAGAATGAAAATAAACTGTTCTTGTTCATGCAAAGCTCCCTAAATGTTTTACCAGGGCCCATGAGATAAACGGAGCTCAAATGGAAGAGGACGGCAGCTGCGCTCTTGCCAGCCAGGATGCGTTTCCACCTCCCCTCCTGGCTTCTCCTCTCTCTTTCATCTCTCTATTCCAGGGTCAAAACACCTTGGTAAAAGAAACTTGCTCTCTCCTACAAAGTACAAATTGTTCTTTTTTCCTCAACCCCATAGGTGGTTTGCTGGAGTCGTGTGATTTATGTCAAGACGCAGAGGCTACACCAGTTTAACTCAGCCGTCATTAGCAAATGTCCCCCAGCACCCCAAGGAAATAGCTACCGATAATTCACAAAGATAGGTACACTCTCCGGTGACACATTCCAGAATTATTTGTAGCATATGGGATCTACAGTGCTTTTCAAAATTAGCCCACTCATTTTATTCCAAATTAAGATTTTGTCTAATTTTGGTGTAAGAACTGCCACCTCGCAAAACAGACAGTGCTAAAAACGTTTGGCATTCTGCAAGGCTTTCTCAGTGGTCTGTGGCTGTGTATGTTCCTTCCAGCTAATAATAAGTTCAGTGTGCCATAATCAGACTTTTTTTTTTTTTTAAAAACCCACATGATTCTGGGGGTGGAACCTGAGAGAAATGTCTATGGTACATTTTACACATGACATCTCATCTAAGAAAATCAATTATTAATAGTCGTAAGCATTCTTTCCCCCCTAAAGCCCCAAATCATGCCATCATATTTACGTACAGTTTAAAGACTGACAGAAGAAACTTTGGCAAAGGGTAAGCATAAGATGACAAGGAAATCAATAAATTCAACTTAAACTGCACAACTAAATAAGACTGTTAAAAACTGGAAAATAAGGGCTGTTGGAATAATGTCAACTTCAGTTTGGGGAATTAGAAAAGGTTTTGATTGTGAAATTAGGACCCAGCAGATTGCTTCATCCGTTGTAGTTACTGCCACTAAAATTGCAACCCTACCAACAAGATTTCTTTTCACTATTGGGAATAATTTTGCTGTGAGTTTTCCTTTTATAATATCACTGCTGAATAATTGTTCTCCAATGCTAACTTATGAAAATCACTGATACTTTTAGATTCATCATTTATATACATTTCCTCTCTCTCTCTCAGCCATACTGTCCCTGCTTAACTATCAACCACCACAAGGATCATCTATGCTACACTGTATATTGCACAGCAAAAGGCTAGAAAATAAAAATATAAACTCTTAAGTTTTTATGATACAACTACTCAGCATTTGAGTTGTTCAGGGTTGGGAAAATGAAAAAGATGTTCTTTATTAATAAAAAGCTTTCAAAAGCTATGAACTTTCAAAGCTCAGAGACTATAGAAAACCCCTCGTTAAACTACACGTCCAGTGTCTCAGGCGCAAGCTCCATAGATTGAAAGACAAGGGCTGTGCATTGGGTTTGCATGGCAAGGTTTGGGCAGTGAGGGGGCTACAGGGGGGCTTCGGTGAGAAGCTGCCAGAAGCTTCCCCCATGGCCGACAGAGCTAATGCCAGCCGGCTCTGAGAGGGACCCAACGCTGGCCAAGGCTGAGCCCATCAGCAACGGTGGTAGCGCCTCTGGGAGAACATTTTTGAGAAGGGGTAAAAAAAACAAAAATCAAGCCATCTGTGCAACAACAGCAGCTGGGGACAGGATTGGGAACGCAGGAGAGGAGCAGCCCTGCAGCCACCCAGGGCGGTGCAGCAGGAGGGCAGGAGGTGCTCCAGGCGCCGGAGCAGAGATTCCCCTGCAGCCCGTGATGAAGACCATGGTGGGGCAGGCTGTCCCCCTGCAGCCCACGGAGGCCCACGGGCGAGCAGATCTCCACCTGCAGCCTGGAGAGGACCCCACACTGGGGCAGGGGGTGCCCGAAGGAGGCTGTGACTCCATGGAAAGCTCATGCTGGAGCAGGCTCCTGGCAGGGCCTGTGGCTGAATGGGGAGAGGAGCCCACGCTGGGCGAGGTTTGCTGGCCGGGCTCGTGACCCCGTGGGGACCCACGGTGGAGCCGTCTGCTCCCCAGGGACTGCACCCCGTGGGAGGGATGGACCCACGCTGGAGCCGTCTGCTCCCCAGGGACTGCACCCCGTGGGAGGGATGGACCCACGCTGGAGCCGTGCGTGGAAGACTGTCTGCTGTGGGGGGACCCCCGGCTGGGGGAGGGGGGGGGGGG
>NW_009260266.1:423521-425033 GCF_000687185.1 Egretta garzetta | reverse complement strand
GCTTGAGCAGGGGAGGAGTGTGAGGAGTCCTCCCCTGGGGAGGAAGGAGCAGCAGGGCCAGTGTCTGATGAACTGACCCCAACCCCATTCCCCGTCCCCCTGTGCCGCTGGCAGGGAGGAGGTGGAGAAAATTGGGAGTGAAGCTGAGCCTGGGAAGAAGGGAGGAATTGGGGGAAGGTGGTTTAAGATTTGGTTTTTATTTTCTCATTACCCTACTCTGATTTTTATTAGTAATAAATTAAACTGATTTCCCCAAGTCGAGTCTGTTTTACCAGTGACGGTAATTGCCGAGTGATCTCCCTGCCCTTATCTCAACCCATGAGCCTTCTGTTACATTTTCTCTCCCCTATCCCACTGAGGAGGGGAGCGACAGCGTGGCTTTGGGGGGCACCTGGCATCCAGCCAGGGTCAACCCACCACAGGCTGCAATGGGAGACCTAAGCAAACGTGGCTTTGGAGTCAGGCACTTTGTGCAGGTGCTCATCCATCGCGTATTTCCTATAAGCAGGCTGTGTATAAGGAGAGGATTCATACAGGTCTTTTCAATACCACAGTAAAAATTTTCCCATGCATCTTCTGCAGATGGACAAACTAGGAGAGTCAATTCCGGGATCGCGTTGGAGGGCAGAGGGATGAGGATTATAAGTACTTATAGAAGTTCACGAACCTGTTCCTTTGTAATTTAATTCTATTTTTCTTGAGGATCATCCACTCTAGCTTAAAAGCCACTTTAGTTGCAATAAAAGCAGCCTGCGCTTTAATTTAGGAATAGAAGCTACAAATGTATTCTCAGTAGATGATAAATACAAACATGTTCCAGCACATAAACTGCTTTCAAGGAACCTGTGAAGCTGCTTCCAGCTACTTCAGTGACGGCATTTAGGTGAGCAGTGCCACCAACACCGCCGCACAGGCAGCTGACAGCAACCAAAACCTGTCTCGGAAGCAGCACTGAAGTGGTCGATCAGTAAATAACCTGTGCATGGGCACTGCGTGGTGGCAAACCACCCACAGGCAGGTGAGGAGCAAATTTCTGAACACAGGCAGTGCCTGCCAACTGGTGATGAACATAAGGTGGAGAGGGTGACATATGGCTGGGTTTTATTTGTTGAGATGGGTGGGAAAATAGCATTTGGATTCTGAAGTATCCAGTAAGGGGCGAGGAATGTCAAGGGACATCAGACGCTGTCCCAGTTTAGGAGTGCTTGATGACCCAATGAAAGAGCAGGCTGGAGGAAACTGAGGCATGTCCTCCCGACCTGGCCACATGAACCTCCTTCTGATGCCAGCTGCACACAAGCAGAACATATACATGACATAGAGGCTTTTTTTGGTGGATTTCTTTCTTTAACTTCTCCCTCTTCCATTAAAAGGAGCTTTCCCTCAGGACTGAGTCTGTTCCAATTGAAATTTCACTGTCAATATACTTAAATATCCACATTTCATAACGAGCCATTATAGCCGTGCACAGCACCATCTAAAAAAATTAGAAAAGTTACATAAGACAGTTTT
>NW_009260266.1:399539-423510 GCF_000687185.1 Egretta garzetta | reverse complement strand
GTTAATTTTTAGGGCTTTGAGGTCAAAACCATAAGCATGAAACCTTTATTTCTCCATAAACTACTTTGGGCACTGCAGAGATTCAGAAGTCAGGGTAATGACAAGAAATAAAATACCTTTTTTTGTAACAAAAATATCCTTGCTGCCCTGTAAAATTTGTTTTAAAGTACTTACTGCATTGACTGTGACCTCTGTAGCTTGGTAACCCAGGACTAGCTTTTTGGGAAAGGGAAGTAGGAATACAGTAAGGAATTTCATATTTTGACAGAAGAATGTTTGCATTGGAATTGTCTTATAAGAACATTACCTCCTGTCCCCATCTAATAATGCTTATTGTAAACAAAGTCATCGTGATTAATAATTTTCCTAATTACAAAACATAGATATACAAACACATTGAGTCGGATCTCAATCTGTAAATAGAGGGGGGTTTATATTTTCTTTGTTTAGGGTATACAACGGAAAATTAAAAAAAAAAATATTGCATCAGAGCTGTTTAAGAATCACTTCAAAAAATTCATACCGGCTTCTCTTTAAGGGGGCATTTTTGCTAATCTGGCGAGCGGTAAACTGTATCTTGCCAGATCTTCCTGCTTTTGTGTATCTTTTGTGACGAAGTAAGAAGAGTTTTATCTTAATTAAAAAGAAAATATTTCTAGGACAAGATTGCTTATTATCCAAAATTCAGATTAGGAACAAACAAACCCCTTGGTGGCTCTGGTATTTATCAATTATGCTTGTTTGGTGCTCAGGTCACTCATGATGCGCCACACAGGTAATAGCTGCTTTTCACTGTAAAAACAACCAAATGGTTAAAAGCAAAGCAGACATGGCCTGCTGCTGCATTTCATTATCCTTGGGAACAGGCTGCAAAGCTTTCTGATTAAAATCCCTTTTTAACTAGTTCTGCAGTAAGTCTTAATACTGTGCTTCCAGTTACTGCCTTTTCTAGTCATGAGGGCTTGGGGGTTGGTTTTTCTTTTTTAATTCCCAAGACCAGTAAAGCAACTATCTTCTTCCACCCTGAAACCAGCCTCCTACACGTAAGCAGTCTGGAAGCATAATTAAAGGCCAGTGGGGGAAAAAAAAAAAAAAATTCAGCATTACCTGGAGCTGAATAGAAAAAGAAATGTGGTCAAGATGACTAAACCCTTCAGGACAGCCCAGTTGTATTCATTTACTCCTACTTAATATAGAGGCGTGACTCAAGGAAGAAGATCCTTCATATCGTTTGTGTCACGACCACAAATATCAAACTGAATGGTGAATGTGGACATGGGGATTGCTCCAAGCCTAAGGCCAAACCCAGGCTCGCTGCTGGACTCCTGGACTCATTTACAAATGATAATCTTCCACTGGTCCCCCTGCATATGGATTTTTGAGGTTCAATCTTTCTCCTCCCAACTCTACAATCATAGAAACCATAAAATGAAAAGCCTGATGGAGCCTTACAGGACTCGTCTCACCTCTCCCCTAGCTCCAAGGGCGCAGGTAATACCTACAGTGCTGTTTACAGAAGTAAACCCCCAAACAAAAATCTTAATTTCTTCTTTTGGTAGCTTGTTTCAGCAGTTACCCATCCTCACACCTAAAAAACTTGAGGGTTATGTAGTTAATTCTCCTTTGCCACAGGCTACCTGTATGATACCTGGTTACAACTTAACAGACATGGAAAATATTCAAAGGTCACGCTTTACAGACCTTTAACATTTTACTTCTTTTCTAAATTCCTCTCCAGAAGAGCTGCAGAATTCTACATAAAAGATCTCACTAAAAATAGAAATAATCATTTCTAACATATCCCTGCACGGAATTCATCGCCTTTGGGTCAGAGGTGTGCTGCTGCCCGGTACCCCGTGTATGACCCAAGTCCTCCTTCATCTTCTCCTGTGCTGGTGCTTTGCAATTGGTTCACATTGATTTTTCCCTCCCTTGCAAATGTGATTTTCTCTTTTTTCATTTCTTTTATTAAATTCTATCTTAATACATGAAAAAAATTCTGAACTTAACTACTGAAAATACTCAGCTCCTGCAGCATCCCACAGAACCTCACAGTTGTCCAAATTTAGACTGATTTTTCAAATGTGCTTAAGATAATAAAGCTCCCAAATAATTTCAATACCAAGAGGCTTATCGACTTTAAAATCTTTTCCATATATGTCACCTTCAACATGCATGAGGTCAGTTACCCTGCCAAATGGGATGAGATGGCTTTGCTGTTTCATTTTGCGTAAGCCCACATCTGTATCTTATAAATTCATTCTCTTCTAGGTGCTTAAATATTAAGAACTCACTGCAATTATGAGGACCAAAGTCAGATTTAATCTCCCTTGACTGTACAGTCACTTGCTCTCATTTGTATTTTTTTTCACTTTTTAATTTCTATTTCTTTTGTTCATAAACCTGCTTTGGATCCTATATTATTATGATCTGAAAGGAAAATAGTGCTGATCCAGAGACGGTGATGCCTGAGTTCTTGCGCACTCTATACTAAGTTTTATAAATTCATACTGAAAAAAATTAATACAGTCAAACACTACTTTAAATTACTGGTGATTTTTTTTTTTTTTTAGAATTCTATGGCATTGGGAACATTTTAATAAATCACATGCAGTTTGAAACACTTTCTGGTCACCACATTCCGTTTACAAAGGGAACAAAGATTTAAGTCTCAATTCTGAAGTATCTTTTCTGAAAGAAGCCTGACCAGCTATTCTGTAATATTAAACACTTCTTAACAAAGCTACTTACAGCAGCAGACCATTTTTGAGGTTGCCCTTACATTTTTGCAGTCATTTACTCAATTTTTAAAGCATTTCATTAATGACTTAAAACCGTTTTTATGCCCACTGAGCAATCTTCCAAAAACAAGTAGCTGAATTGGAGATGATGCTTCCTGTAACTTCAGAGTCCAACAGCAGCAGGAGCTGTTAAATTGTGCTCAATAGCATCACCACAAAAGAGTTGGCCATGAAGAGAAGATGAATAATTTCTGTTCAAACTACAGAGAGCCATTAGATAGCAGCAAAATAACTTCCTGAGCTGGTATTTTGCGAAGACACCAGAGCTCACCCCCTGCCAAGTATTAAGGGAATGTAAAATTTTGTGATTGTGTGAATTCTTATTTCATCTGACACAGGACAGCGTTCCCCAGACACCATCATTTCGGTACTAGGCAAGGGCAATCACTTCATGCACAAGTATTGTTTTCCTTCTGGCACAAACACAGACTTTTCAACCTCACACTCAGCAAAAAGAGGGTGATTTTAAGCTTTTCTCTCTTTTTTGCTCATCTTTACATTAATTTTAAAGTAACGAAAATAATCTATTCCCTCTTTTACAGCGATAGAATATTGTAGCACATAAAAATGTTACATGAGGAGACAATATTTGTACACCACTATTTTTAGCGTGATACAGACCACGGGAGTTTTATACAGCTGAGTAGTCCGAATGTATTAAATACTTCGCTATATGGCATGTAAGAAAGGCTAGGAAATAAGAAAAGGTCTGTGGACAGTAGAGTCTGAAATCTCTTTTGTTGTTTTGACTATATTTAAATACCTAGAAATTAAAAAAAAATAACTTTGGTTGCAACTGTTCAATATATTTAGAGAAATTACTGAAATTGTCAGTGGAGCTCCCCCTTTCCGCTGGGGATTGCTGCAGCCAAAAAATGTTAGGAACAGCTTTGAAAAGAACTACATGATAGAAATCTCTCTGTACACAGTTTAATTTAAAGTAGCTCAGTTCTCTCTTTCAAAAGAGCATTATTTTAAACACATACTTCGAGCCCGCCCTTTAGCCACAGATAGACATTTTGCTTTCACGAAATTCAGAATGAAGTTTCTAAAAATTATGGCTTTTCTCCCCTTCGGAGACCTCCTAACAGACCAATAAAGCCTACGGCTCAGAAACTCTCCATATCCCTGGAGGCACGTAGCGTGAATGCCATCCTATCTCGCCTCAAGACAAATCTATAAATAAGTCCTTGCCGTCATGGCCCAGATACCTCTGGCCTCAGCAGGGACGTTCTGAGTGCTTACCTGCAGGAGCTGCCGGCCAGAAATGCCCCCCTTGGCTCCTAGAGGCAGTTTTTGCCTCTCAGTGGGAAATGTTTCGACACTGCAATGTTTTGCATTTTAACCTTGGCTGCCCCCCATTGCGGGGCACCTATCTGGCTGTTAGACTTCGGGTTCTCCTTATTAAGTAAAACAAATTTAACTGATAATTACCCTAACAATGTATTTGTAAGGATTGCCACAGTCATGCTAAAGGAACAGTGTATGATAATTTAAAATTATTATAATATGTAAAAAAATAGTATTATAATATATAATTATTATCATTTATAATTATTGCTCTGGAAATTTTGATATTATTAATGACAATATTACTCTTACAATTAGTGGAAAGGATACATCATGCAAAGATACTGGAGAATTTGAGTATGCAAATTAATTGTGCACCTGCATGAAATAATTTAGAAAAGGACTTTTTAATATTTAAAATCTGCTAAACATGATGATAAGCTTTATAGCACACTACATTTCAGAACGAAGCTTGTACTAACTCGCATGGAAATAAGTTACTGAATTGTAGACATTCTAGTCAGACATTTCAGTAAATTAAAGTATAACATTCTACAATCCTCTTTGTGTAATAGGACCCACTAATGTAGCACAATTTTAATAAAACATATTTATTTTCTGTTTGCTTTTAATCTTCAAAGTGTTTTGGAGAGATCACTTCTGTGTGAATATTGAAAATGATCATTTGGTAACCCAAATACTAAAATAAGGCATTAGGCTGATTTATTTAATCACCAAGGCCAAAAAACCAAATCACAAAATGCAGTCAGCAATATTAAAGACTATTAACAACCTGCCACATAACAGATCCTATAACCATGCAGAAATTCTCAACAAAATTAAATGGTCTCACACACAGATGTGTGTTCTTATTTATGAACTTTAGAAGAAAAACCCTGAAGAACCCATGTTTTAAAAAAATAAAGAACACTTTCAAGAGTCAAGCCATGCGTTATAGATACAGCAGCCCTACTCCTGAGTGGCACCATTAAAATTGTCAACCAACGATAACTTTCATTAACATCTTAATGTTAATTGATCAACAACCACAACCAAGTACTAAGATAAAACTAGATTTAATTGTTTTATTCTACTTGTGTTTTAGGACCAACCAAAGCAAATCAGCAACGTATTGCATGTAGGTTTGAACTACACTTAGAGAACGAGTAATTAAAGAGACATTGTGTAATTGTTCAGACTGTGGCTGAAATACTGGCCCCTCTGATGCTCAACAGGTATTTTGCCATTGGCATCAGGATGGATCTGGCACTGGCACTGACCCTGGCTCATATCTGTATGGTGACCCTTACTGAGTTTGGCAATAACTCACTCACCTGATGTGGAAATTGTTGCCTAACCAACTTTGGCTGAGAGTTGCTAGGAAAGCAGGTCCCGCAGCAGACAGCGCAGTGCAACGTCGGTACTGGCACTGCCCACGTACACAATAGAGAAGGCATATGGAGAATTACAGAATTCAGAGAATCACCTGAATGCCATCCAGTGGGATGCAAATGGGTCGACTATACCTAAAGTCATCTGGACAGCAACAAAAAGTAGCAGCTATGGCTACTGTCTTTTAGAAACAGGAGACAGGGAGAGAGTAGGTCTTGCCACCTACCCTCTGTATGTTAGTTCAGTGACAAGAACATTCACCTGGACAGGGGAAACCTGGATTTTAGCCTTTCTGCGGCTCAAAGCACTTCAAATCCACAACTTCCAAATTCCCAAAGACCACTTTACCTGTTACACTATATAGACAGAGCCAAACTCCACACTTCCCTTCAAAGCTTAAAGAATTCAAGAACTTTCAGAAAACGAAGGGTATGAAGAATAATTTTGGTTCCTTGTTCCTGCCTTCATGATAGTTTTAATAGTAGAGTCTCCTTTGATAAAATGCACTAAGAAAGGCTACGAGCAACACCAGACTGAAGGCTGGCTTCCTTCCTGCAGGTTCAGTGAATGGCTGTAACATCAGCTTCCAACAAGTGTTCTAACTATGACATTATTGTCAAAAGTCTCTTCCTTTGAATTCTGTCACAAAAATGGACCTTGGCTCAGTTAAATGACTTTATTCAAGAAAGCTGTGCTGTACGCTAAGTGGAAAGAGATGCTTTATGTGCAGCCCTGAATACCTGTCAAAACTCCCAAGGAACACTTCGCAGCTGCACTGGTATTTCCTACACCCTGGTCCCATTCAACATCCTTAATGAACCTTTGGCAACATCCATGTCCTTTGCACAGGTAATCAGTGTAACTGCTCCGTGCTCAAATCCTGACTTCTTGAATCTTACTCTCTGACTTGATCTGCGGGTGTCCTTAACTTCTGGTGACTGCATCCATACATAGCAGGGCCCTTAGCTCAGACACTCTGAATCTCACCGTTGAAGTAATGCTCTTTTGGGGCATCGTGGCTCTTAAATGGCAACGAGTGACCAGGACTGCAGCAAGAGTGGCTGACGAAGAAAATTTGAGATGAGGAGCTAAGTGCAAAAAAATGAATAGGAGGAAAAAGACGGCTGGAGATACAGATATAAATGAAATGAAAACAGAGCGTTTCATGAGTTACCAGAACTGAATATAGAAAAAGATGGAAAGGTGAAAAGAAAGGCTTCAGTTACAATTATATTTTTAATATCACTCAGTTGATTTTAGCAGTGATATTTCCAGTACTGTGAAGCTTCTTCTGTTGTGAGCAGTTGCCAAGGTAGTAGTCATTGAAGCCAGGCAACCTCTGGGGAAGGGCAGCGTGCCGGAGCAGGCTCAGGAGAGGGTCACCTCCATAAGTGGGGAGGGGGCAGGGGAAGGAAGAGGAGGGACAGACATTGAGGACAGCAGTGTTTCCACCACCAACTTCAGAGTGCTGCCACGAGACTGTCAGACCTCACCCCTGCTCCACTCTCTCTGCGACCAGTGGAGAAAGACCAATGACAGGTATGACCGAGGCCACCTGGGACCAACGACAGGTATGACTGAGGCCATCTGGGACCAACCACAGGTATGACCAAGGCCACCTGAGACCTGGTTTGCTCTCTGGAAGTGACTGTCTCTATCAGCAAAACAGGAGACACTGAACAGGGTAACTACATGCCTAACTTAAGCATTTTTCTTATGTAACTAAATTCAGATCATGTGAAATGTTTAAAAAATAAACTGTTTTTAAATTCTTCACAGTTCTCTGACCTTCTCCTGTATTTAAATTTAAAATTAAGGAAACATTTTAACATCTCAAGTTTTCTAAAACCCGTTGTGGCTTCTGCCCATATATTGTTCATCAATCTCATGGCTAGCATATTAAAACAATCCACAAGAAGCTCATTAAAACCTAGCAAGAAAAGTCTTCTAGAGCATTTCATCAGAGGAGATAATAACCTACAATCTAGAGCATGAATATGTTATAAGAAACAAAACAGAGCCATTCAGACAAAGAACACTTGGAATGTATTGTTCCCATAAGCAGATGTTAAATTACTTCACTGTAAAGTGGAATTTATAAACCCCAAAGAAAACGTTATTTTTATGTGAACAAACAAGATTAGCTTATTACTTCAGCAGGGCGACACAAAACTCTCGTACGTGTGTTTCACCATGTAGGCAGATGCGTTGAAAGTAAAAACTAGTTGTCGACCAAAACCGCGACGTGTATACAGAAGTATTGACAGACTGGGTGTATCCCGACTGGCGTACTAGCTCAGGCATGAATATAGCTGTTTCGAAAACCTATCTCAGATAAGCCAGCTGGCTCAAGATTAAACTGTCATCTAATTGGAGCTATAGATCCTTGTGTGTACAGAGGACAAGGACCAAGCAAACAAGAATAAAAAGCTGACTTCATGCTTGGGTAAAGACCTCAGGGTTGTCACATTCTAAGGGATATTGATCTTGGCCACACATTCGTAGTTACTTTTCTTATCAAAAATAGATCTCGAAAGTCCTTAAATATTCACTTCAGAACTGTTAAAAACCACCAGGACTACACTTAATCTGTCATAAAGACCTTACCAATGTTGTTTGTAACGCATTCGCACAGTTAGGCGTAACAACGTAAAACTAGGCGTAAAAGCAACATATTAAATGTCAATGTACTTACATCAGTGTCAGGTCCCTTGTCAGCCCCAGGACAAGAGAAGGTAACAAACTCATGGCATCTCTTATGAACCACAAAACAGCAAACTAGTAAGAAAAGGGAAACCAACAGTTAGACTGGCATAGGTTTGGGGTTTTTTCTGTTGTAACAAATATAATTACAGAGGAAATAAAACTTATAGTCAAATATTTCACCTGTAAGTCAGTGAAAGAAAGCAGAGGCTCATGTTAAATAAAACCACACAAGAAAGGCAGACATCAAGTAAACAACATAATTAAAGAGGAGATAAGCACGCACATTTAAAAACCAAAAGACTCTACATAATGATAATTTTTTAATGTTTAAGACAGCCCATAATGTTAAAATACAGCGTGGGATGAACAATTCTATGAAGCCACATTTCCTGGATCTAAACCCATTTCTGTAACAGGAACTGTCAATGTGCATTCAGGCAAGAAGAGGAGGCATAAATGAGGAACACTAAGCTGGAATGAAACCCCTCCTTGGGTCTGGGATTTGTCCACCTGCACGCCTTGGTGAAGATGTCTACAAAGATCCAGCGTCTTTACTAGTTAATGACTTCTGTGAGAAACCAAAGCTCTGAGTGAAGACTGTTGTAGAGAACAAAGTGTTCTCATATCACAGAATGGCAGGAGATAATGGGAAAAGAAAATTAGCTCCCACTTACAATATGACTCCCTTTTAAAATTTATGAATGATCTGAAAGAACTTTTTCTTTCTGAGATAAGGAAAGCTTATGTTAATTTAATTATGCCATGTGACTGAGGCTATAGGTTGTCACACCGCATAGATCATACATGGACCACAAACCACATAAAAAGAATAAGTTGCTTGAGCGTGCTTACTTTGAGAAGCAGGTATTTTAGCTTTTCACCCTCACTACAGGTTCTTTTCTTCATGTTAAGCTTAGTTCAGATATTTCAAAAGTGGTCCCCATTTCAACAAAACAGAACAATCTAGATTTGAGATTGCGAAAATCTTGACATAAACACTATACCATCAAGCAATGAGTTGGGAGATTATAATGAAATGATTCAAAAGTAATTCACAATTTCTTTACAGAGAATATATTCCCTGAACGCTTT
The DNA here is from genome assembly GCF_000687185.1 of Egretta garzetta. Taxonomy (NCBI): domain Eukaryota; kingdom Metazoa; phylum Chordata; class Aves; order Pelecaniformes; family Ardeidae; genus Egretta; species Egretta garzetta. The sequence goes on along the minus strand of NW_009260266.1, from coordinate 414,229 downwards.
AAATTCTGCATTTCCAATACATAAAAATACACAATTTCAAAGGACACTTCTAAAGAATAAAATAGATTTTAATTGATTGGCAATTGCAAACACTGAATTTCCTCAACTCCAGTGGAAACCAAATTAAATTATCTCAGTTTTTCTGAAAGGCTCATTGCAGGAGGTATCTGTAACAGCTCTCCTTCCTGTTTAAAACATATATGAATTTCTTTCACCTACTGAAGAGAGCTGAGAAAGATGTTAGCAAGTGCACCTTCATGTCATTGCAGCATACAACGATGATTCCACCGTAATGCCAGGCTGGCCCCATTTACATCCTTAAGTCAGCTGTCTAGCTTTAAAGAAGTCTAATCACCCTTGTGTCTTTCTCCAGCTATTTTTCATCATCATCCCATGCAGCAGCAGTTGTTTCCAACGGGTCTATTTCTGACACGGCATATGTTTATTCTTTGGGCAAATGGAATAAAATGGGCTTTGCTCCACTGATTCCAGATAAGCTCTGCTGACTTCACATGAGCCAGAGTTCTGGCTCGATGTACACTGCCCACTTGGTTGTCTAGTTTGTTAATCAATCTAAATCCCAATGAATCCTGCAATTATCATTTCGATGGCTTGTTTCTACCAACTCAAAGATCACTAAGTGGCAATCACTATTATTATTACTTGCAGCTGAAAAATGTTTTACTTCCAAATTGTATTTTTGGTTCCAAAGCTTCCACTCTTGAAGACAATAGCCTGATTTATGTTTGCAAGAGTAAATCACATGAAAAAAAAATAATCCCGTTACATCCTTCAGAGAACAAAAAAGTTAACTAATCACTTTGGTATGCAATGATCATACAGTTGTGAAATACAAGATAATAATCTACGCACAAGATCGGAGAAATAACTCTGGAAAGGTTGTAGAACTGAGCTGCTCTACCGATGCCCACCTTTCAAATCAGGATCTTAGACTCTGGATACTCCAGCTCTGCCTTTATTCAGCAAGAGTGTACGTTACAGAAACTCTGCGTATTTGGGCATCTATTTGGGGCAGTATTTATGAAATACCATTGTCCCGTCCTATGTCGGAGCTGACAGCCTCTCACAGTGTTAAAGAATTCATTCAACTGAGACAATGCATCTATTTGGGGCAGTATTTATGAAATACCATCGTCCCGTCCTATGTCGGAGCTGACAGCCTCTCGCAGAGTGTTAAAGAATTCATTCAACTGAGACAACGTTTTTAATACGACATATCATAAGATATATCATAGGCACTGAGGAAACCCAGTGCCACTCTTTGCTACAGCCTCATGCTATGGAAAAGAACTTTAGCTACTGACTTCCGTGATAATCACCCTATGTGGGGAACCCTGACTCAGCTGCCAAAATATGCAAACCAGACAGCATTTGTCCTTTGGGACTTTAAGCTACACTTCAAAAAAAAAGTCACTTATTAAGGCTTTGATTATCAACGGTGACTACTGAACTTTTAAAAATCTTTCTGTTCCGTCTACTAATTGCATACCTCAACACCGACAGTCTCCATTCTTTTTCCTTTATTTCCCATTTGTATTTGCAATGGCTTACCTATCTCCAAAGACCTTGGTTCCTTAATAAGGAGTTGGAAAGCATCAGACCTGTCTCACCTTTTGAGAATACCCAAATGAGAACCAAATAGCTTGACGTAAAAATAAACAAGGAACAGGCAATTCTCATGGAGTCATAAATCTAAAGGGAAAAGAAGGGCGAACTAAAATCCCCTTAGCTGCCACCTTTCCCATACATGAAATTTAACATCCACATTTTCATTTTGAAATCCAGCCATTAAGAGTGTCTTCTGGCATTAGTTTTTAATGTCTTCATAATTTCACAAAGGAATAGAGAATGCCTGTAAAAATTTACTTAGTTCAGATAAGTGCAAACAAAATGTTATCTGCTCAAAATAACATGCCATTTTTTTAGGAGTAGAGATGAAAAATAACCTCTCGCTTGTTACTTGTTTTGAAAAGATGTTAATAGCTTCACATTGCTTATTGCAGCTGTTAAGGAGTCACATTATGTTCACCACTTTCTTGTAATGAAAGTTATATTACACTCCTTTGCAGAGACTGCCAGGGAATTTGTTGCTTTACATTTTAACAAGAGCAGAACCAGAAGTGAGCTGGCACACATTATGCATAGGAGCTCGAGAGCAAGTGGTATCTCGAGGCTGACAGTTAAAACGAAAAAGAAAATTATTGAGATATTTTCATGTTTTGACAGCGTGATTTTGATCTGTGGTATATATAATATAGTTGTGAGCTTCCATCCTTTCCAGCTGAGAGATAAATACTCTCTCGACAGCCCAGGGAGGGGGCACAGGGAGGGCACAGGGAGGAAGGGAGAGAACAAAACAGGCCTTGTGCTGCAAATCCAGGCTAACTGCTGGTGCTCCGCTGGCACGCTGCATCTACCAGGCTGATCCCTCGCCCTCCATCCTCCCAGCAGTGCTTCAGAGAGCAGAAAATGCAAAATGGCTATCATGAAAAGAAGGAAGAATGTGGTAAGGAGCACTCGCTGCCTTCTCAGATCAAACAAGCAGAAGATGCACTACATGATTTGTGGGATTTGTGCTACATAACGGAGGGCAGTTTATTCTATCCAACACTTCTCTGTTGGTGCACTGTACTGAGAAAAACATGTTGTTATTAATAATATATATACAGTCATCAGTCACTTATTGTTACAAGGCACTGCCGTAAATCTCAAACTGTTCTCTAAATTACGTGATGTGCGAAGGTTATCATGATATATTGTCGGGTGAGAGTCATCTGCTGAAAGTACTGTTACTGGTATACATATATGCCACAGACTGGTGAGACAGAAACGAAATATTACAATAATAAATAACAGAAGCAAACTTCTCTATTAGATGATCTTATTATATGATGGAGCGTGCCCAGAGAAGGGCAACGAAGCTGGGGAGGGGTCTGGAGCCCAAGGCTGATGGGGAGCGGCTGGGGGAGCTGGGGGTGTTCAGCCGGGAGAAAGAAGAGGAGGCTGAGGGGAGCCCTCATCGTTCCCTACAACTGCCTGACAGGAGGGGGGAGCCGGGGGGGGGTCGGGCTCTGCTCCCAGGGAACGGGCGATGGGATGAGGGGAAACGGCCTCAAGTTGCATCAGAAGAGTTTTAGGTTGGACATTGGGAAAAAATGTCTTCCCCAAAAGGGTTGTCAAGTACTGGAAGGGGCTGCCCAGGGAAGGGGTCGAGTCCCCACCCCTGGGGGGATTTAAAAGCCAGGCAGATGAGGTGCTTAGGGACAGGGTTTAGCAGTGGGATGGCAGGGTTAGGTTAATGGTTGGACTTGACGATCTTGGAGGGCTTTTCCAACCTAAACGATTCTATGGTTCTGCCTATCACGAAGAAAAGCCATTGCCGAGCCCCAGTCACCCACACATCATTCAGCCATGTGCCTGAAGAGCTCTACAGCCACAAGCATTCCAAAGAACTAGGGGTGAAAATATTAAGACAAAAGTCATATACTTTACAATTTGGAATTATTAGAAAACTCCCAGACGTATTTTTAAAAAATCACTTTTACACTCCCACTTTTGGAAGAAAAACAACAGGTTAGATGAGCCTGCCCAATAGACGTGAATATCTCTATCAACCACAGTATTTATTTATTCAGTAAAACAAATTAAGCTGCAAACCTAAAGGGCGGAGAGAATACATTTCTAAGCGAGTCTAGCTGAACTGCCAGTTATCATCTATAGAGAAACCAGTGAGTTTTTTTCAAATAATCTTTGACTCATTTTTTGTAATGGCCAAGAATATTCTCCCAACTCAAATGAGAAATTTATAAAATAAATGATAAATTTATAAAAGCTATTAAAGCTGTGGCTCTGCTGTTATGACATAATTAGTTGCCCAACACCACCACGTATACATATTCTTGCCTAAATAATTTGTTTCTAGGCTTCAAGTATTGATTCTTCCAGAGGAAGTGGTAGAAGAGGTCTGGTTGACAGCAACAGGGAAATGACTCTGCACACTCAGTATTTGTCGCTGGGTTTCTGCTTTTGGGTTTTGTTGTTGGGTTTTGAACAAGGATTGATTCAGAATTGGACTAAGGAGTTACGACAGGAGTATAATAAGCACGAAATTACTCTCGGAGTATATGAGAGAGCTTCGAGGGCCCCTGCAGTAGCTTGGAGCACCGCATGATTTTTACGTTGCTGTTTCACATGCTTTGCATTTTCAGGGAGGCCGCGGCCTTTCCCCAAGGGGTCCACACTGCTGGCAGACTTGTGTTTTCTGCATGACACCACGCAATGAATGAATTTGTCACATGGCATGCATTAGTTCATTCTAAGATTAAATACAGCAATTACATTAAACGGATATAGCGTACTACTTCAAAATAGACAAATAATTTAAATACTAACTACATTTGTTATTTAAACAAGCAGTACTGTTTAAATAAATTTGCTAGGAATAGATTAAACTCAGGAACAGAGAATATTTCCAGAGCAAGAAGAGTAATAATTAAGAAATAGGATTTAGCAATACTTATCCTTCTTTTCTGAACATCTTATGATTATAACTTGTAAAAAAATAATGAAAATCCCTTTTATATTAAATATAAACAAGGCTGTAGGTTATAAATCAAACACAAGTCAAAAGAAACACTACCTTTGAATGTTATTAGCATACCGAATCCATGGGGAATTTTTAAAAATCGCATTACCCTAACTTTTTTAACATACATAATTTATAACACATCAGCTAGTATTTCTGCCAATGTTTCACCCGATCTAGAAGGCAGTGCGATCTCAAGGGAGGACCCAGGCTAACGCTTACAACTGCTATATGTAATCTTTCCACTTGGCATTTACACCGCCTTTCTCACTAAAACAGCCTACAGCCCGGCGAGATACAGTCTGTTCCAAGGGAACATAGTTAATAAGAAAAACAACCATCTCTCCCCATCACCTTAACCTGTTCCTAAGCTTCTTAAAGCTCTTTTGTAACACCACTAGGTCACACAGCACCTTCACGGCACTAATCTGCGCAGTGCTACACATTGCCCGCCTCGTGGATTATCTTTATTTTCATTGCAGTTCCTACAAACCTCAAACCACCTTCCCCAAGCAGCATCAAAACCCTACCTTGAAGTCAAAGTGTACAGACTACATGAAATCAGTATCGATAAATTAGGGCTGATTCCTGCTTCTAAGCTCCAAGTCTCCCGGTCAGTAATTGGTTTGCATATCCTCAGATTCATACGCCCCACCTGGCTGCACAGATTTTCTCTTTCAATTTTGTCAAGTTCAACAAGGCTAAGTAAGGAGGGGGAGGACAGAAATAACATCTCTACTACACATTTTTAAAAATTTAAGAGAAAGTAATGGTTAACCGGACCAATATCTTATTTGTGTGAAAGGATTATACAGATCGTCTGGACAGTCTTAACTACTCAGGTCATTAACTCCTTTACACTAAGTATAAAACAGATGGATGTTGCTGGTAAGCTGGCTTTGCAAGATCTACAACAGTGGGCAAATACAGTCTGTATGCTGGGCAGGGAATGCATATGCATTTTCATTTACCCAAATAACTTCGGCAGACCTGGTACTACAGTGGGATAAAATTATAAATCTATACCTGCAGCTATATATGTAACACATTTTAAAAATAGTTTGGATTTAGTACACTACCTCACATAATATACTCGGGTTTGTCTGAGTACTATATTGAGACACATACTGTACAGACTTGTCATTTCTGCCTTCCATTACGGGGAAAAGAAGGCACAGGGTATTGGGTTTTTGTCCCCTAAAACTGTAGCGCAATGTTTGCAAAACTGAGGAAGAGTTTCAAAATACTAAAGTATGCAATGTAATATAAAGTATTCAACACTGTTTCAACCTACTTGTTAATTATGAACTTTTTAAAAGATAGAGATCACTGTTTCTATGTAAAGTCCTTGCTAAAATTTCACAAAGCCATTTATCTCTCTCCTTCGAGGTGTCCCATTTTATAAATGGATAATAACCCCGAAGTCATCTATCAAAACCGGTGTTGGAACAGCTATTTCAAGAACTTGCAACAGCGAAAAAAGATGACCCACAATCACAGCCTTTTTATATCACTCCTATAGTATGAATTCACGTTAGTTTAAAAATCTGCTGATCTTAACATGTTGTATGCCAGCAGCAAAGACACTCTGGGTGTCTGCCATAATCTGCTTTGTAGCTGTGTACAAGCACATCAGCAAGGAGCAGCACGGCTCTTTCAATTAAAGAACCTAACACTATATGAAAGCCCACAAATGCTTCCCGTGAACACTGAACATCAGTTCTTCAGATTTTTCAACTAATTCAGCAATGCCCTGAATTGCAGAAATGGGATGTCTTAAATAAAGCAGCTGCCTTCAGTTTGATATACTACACAGCGCAAAAATAAAGGGCTGAGAAAGCGAGCGGTAGGAAGCAGCACAGGCTGCACGCATTTCCAGACTGTATGAAAGGATGGGATACAAGAAAAAAAACAATCTCCAGTATGCAGCTGTTGGGCTTTGTTTGATTTCGTTTTGTAATACAGCTGGAATCCAAGAGAAAGCAAAGAGCTTTCGGAAAATCATGGTAACTGCCTCTACCGATGCTACAAGACACAGCCTCATGGAATCCCAGTCACACCATCTAGCATGAAAAAAGGAGGAGGTCCTCAATGAGCAGAACCTCCACTAAAACTAAGAGCAGTCACAGTGGCTTTGCAATTACAAGCCCAGTCACCATCACACACCACGTTCTTCTACTCCTGACTCCATCCACTAAGCCCAGGACCAGCTCGACGGAGCCCCGGCCTGGGAAGCTGCCGTGACCAGAGCTGCTCCTCGCTGCCAACCAAGCTGAAAACTTTCTTGTTCAGTCATGAGATGCCTAATGCACTGAAGACAAACGTCTGAAAGACTTATGTGATTTCTTCATCTTTCATCTCACGTTAAATCACCCACACGGTCAATTTACCACAGCCTGCGCCACGCTTCACAGTAACGTCCGAATCCGTTCACAGCTCAGAGCACGGAAAACTGATGGAATACAGAGAACGTGCTAGTACAGCTGTAAGGTTTTGCCGTGAGGTTTTTAGAAACATTCGGGAATATTTTAGTACTAATGTTATAGCTTGTTTTTCTCAGCACTTCATAATTTAATGATATCAAGCTACTGGTGGCTGTAAACCAAAACATTTCCTCCTTTGAGTGTAATTTGTACGGACACAAATATAACAAGTGAAATGCCAGATCTGAATGCCAAGAGCTGAACATTAAGTATTTTAGTATATTTTGAATTTAAGTCCAGGCTTTCAGTTGTGTTTGAGAAACCTTCTAACATACTAACAAAATTAATGAACCTTACTTGCCAGTAAACACAATCCACACGCTCATTCCGTTATTGCCCAAAGTTGGGACTTATTTATCCTCAGGGTGGGAAGAAGAGAGGCCAGGATGGCACTGAACAAGCCGTTTGAAATACGAACAGAGCCTTATCCCAAGCACTAAACTGAAAGAAAGAAACTCCCTGTGACACCTGTTTGGACACAATCCTGGTAAGAGAATTACTTCACAATGGCTAATACAACAAGGATCATCACGTAGTTCTGCACATCATACGCTAAAGTCACTAAAAAGATGACAGAATCCTCTGACGTTAACCGCCACAGAATCACGATTCCAGAATCGCGTGATGGGGCTTCAGACGCGTTAAAGCAAAATACTCACGCCTTGCACATACGTTTATTTTGAAAAGAAAGGAGAGCACTTCATTTTAAAGGACAAAAGATCTAATCCCACAAAGCCAATACTGTAACAGCATTTATGGGCCATTTAATATTTGTGCCTGGTATAGAATTACATAAATTTAAATATGAAGAAAATCATGATACTGATCCACAGAAACACTAGCCCAGACCACTTTCTTCTCTTCAGTCCAATTTCATGTGCTCCTTCAAGTTTCTTTCAGCATGGGGAAGGTCTAAATCAAAAGATAATTATAAAACTTCTTAAATCTTGTCACAAAAACCTCACCTTGTATTGCTTAATGACAATGATTATCGCTGTAAGAGTTAAACTAAATGCACTTTAACTGCAACAATTAGCTCATGTTTGTTTGCGCGATTAATCAGTTCCGTAGCCTGCTCTATGGTGTGCTAAAATGACTGCATTAAAAATGAAAGATATTAATTTTGTGCCCCAAAGGCACAAAAAACCCTTGAAAGGCATTATTTAGTCTCTTGCTGACACCAAACCAAATCATTTGGATATAATGAAATTGTCAGTATTTACTGCATTACTGTATTTGCAGCGCAATACGTAGTTTCTTTAGTTAGAAGATACACAGACATTCCCACTTGGTGCTGGATTGTAATTACTATTATGATTCAGATCTGGTAATTTATTCTACATTAGCTCAGATTTGGTAGCTTTCTTTTCCTGAACACAAAGAGGGTATTAATACATACCCATTACAGTCCTGTTAACTTATAACTTATATGAAAATAACGGTCCAATCGACTAACAAAAGGGAAGACATTAAAGACACATGAACACCACCAACCGGTGCCGACTACATCAACCCGGGATGGGCAGCAGTAGGTAGCTATGGAAGCACAGCCTTCGGTGTGGAGTTACGTACTGCGCCAACAAACTGCTCAATACAGAGTTCCACAGTGTATGGTTATCACAGTTGGAAGACTTCTAGTTGACAGATGATTACCAGATTACTTCATTTATACCTTCGCAGTGACCCACAAGAAGATGCAAAGGGTAAAAGTAGGGGATGGGACGGACATTGGAAGAACGTGCCACGCAAGAGCAGCTCGCATTGGTCTGCGGTAACGAGCCTCTCGCCTCCTCTTCTCCCCAGGTTTTTGGACGACTACAACTTCACGATCAAAGAGCCAGCAGCCTCTTGCCATTCCTGCCCCGAGGCCTCCAAAAGTTCCAATCCAAGAAAACACAGTTTTTTGGGGTTTTTTTATGGCAATAATTATTCTCTGCCGCTTTCAAGCTATGAAAAGCATGGCTTGAATGGGAAAAAGCATTTTATAATAAAAAGGTTCAAAAGCTATGGCTAAAATTTTTGAAGGATACAAAGGAAAAAGAGAAAGTTCAGCTCCTTTTGGACATGAGGGATACTAATAAAACCAACGGATCATCACTTCAGACGCTTTTCTCAAAGGGTTCAGACTGGGGTTTTTAATCTTACCCACCCACTCTGTTTCAGTAGTAGCATTATATCAGGAAATTGAAGAGGTTTTGTTAAATTAAGATTATTCCTGTTGCTGTTTCTCTTCATTATTTTTGTTACCCAACAGATGCCCGAGATTTGTTGCAAGTCTTATCCAATTACGTAAGTCATCTGCTAGAAACTTCAAAATCCCTTTTCTGCTCTCATCAGTCATGGAAAACATAGTTTCATCCCAAAGTAACGGCAAGTTCTCAGGAAGGAAAACAACACACACGAAAAAATAAAACTCCGCGTTAGACCAATTACAGTTAGAAATTTATTGCCAAGGTAAGACAACACATAAGACAACAAACACACAGAGACACCAGTTACAGAATCAAGAAAATTCACCCTCAGCCAACAGGCAGAAGACTTTGTTACCCCACTGTGTTTGAAGGGTACATTATTTACTCATAACAAGCAGATTAATTTCCTAGGTTTGGCAGTTACCAAAATGACATGGCCGAGTGAATGACATAAGTTACAGTAATTCATTCCAAAAAGCAAAAGTGGTGTCTATAGGAAACGCCTGTGGCTTCAGAGGTAGGTAGAACATACACAACAAAATATGAAACCATGGGAACATGTCATTTATTTATGAACAAATTGTTTCCGTTTGCAGTAAAACATTTAAAGAAAAAAAAATCAAAACAAAGAATTAATTGAGATGGGAGATTTCCAGCAAGAAAACCAGCCAGGCAGCGGAATCTGTCACCATACAGTCACTGTAACTTTTGAAGTTAAAGGTACGTTCTGAGCATGAATTCAGGACAACTGAACTAATGGTACCCATCAGTCTACTAATTCCGCGCTAGGCTTTCATGTACAGCCCTTCTTAGTACACACATCTTGGTTCCCAGCGCTTTGCCAGCTCAAACGTTTGCACTCTCGGGGAAACACTACATCAGCACGCAGAGCTGACATAGTGATGATTTCTTAAGTCATGGTTAAGTGACCACTTTAATTTGACATATGGCACATTGCTGTCAAAACCAGTGGCCCTGTCTGCTTCCTTCTATGTCTTAACATTTATGCAGTCGATTTTTTTTTTTGGCAAGGTTAGGTTTTAGCTGGACCAGTTCCCTGAGCTAGCTCAATACCCAGAACGTGAAAGTTCATGTAGCACAAAAATAGAACTACAAGACCACCCAGCAGCCTAGACTTATGCTGATTTATACTAAAGAAAGCAACCACGTGATAACAACCTCTGTGAATGTTAAAACTCAATCCATCTTGCATGATTAAGTCAAAGAACTGAGAAGATTTCTTCAGTTTGTCTAGATGGTTGGCAAAGATTTCAAAACATTTTTCAATTATAGACAACATTCCAAGAATTTGATCTTTATCTCAAAATGCTCCCCAAAATTTTGAGTTTTGTGTTTGAGTTCTTAGTTCTTAGAATAACAGCTATTCTTCTTATTAAGTCCTATAGGACTTTGACTATGAAAATAATACACAAGCATGTTCCACTTTATGGTAATGCCATATTTGTGTAGTTTTCCCTGGCTAACTGAAGCAGCAATATAAACAGTATTTCTTAGTTTATGTCAGAGAGAATGAGTAGTATTCTCACGAAATGGAAAGGTAAACACTATTTCCTATCCCATGTATTTACTAAAAGCAATATATTAGCGTAAGTAAAAACCGAGGCAGCGATACATTAGCTGACATTCATCTGAGAATACTGCTCACAACAGGCCAAGAATTTTCAAGCATCAATAAGGGACTGGAATTCAGTAAGCCATGACTCAACCCCCCGAAAAACCAAAAGGAAGAGATTGCAACTCATTCCCACTCACCACGGAACATGCATAAAGGGTCTACAGTCCAAAAGTGAAGCAAATTGATTTCTGTCATTACTGTCTTTTCAGACTCGTTTTATTCAAGGCTGTACTGTACGACATGTTAGCACTTTAGAAGAGATCATAAAGGCTACTGAAAAATTAAAGCATTCTGTAATTGCACCTCAAATCTGTAACTTGGTCAGGAAAGTAACAACCAAAATCTGAGCTTTCAGTTGACAGATTACTAATAGGTAAAATAAGACATCTCTCTATTTTCTATGTGTGTTAAAAAAGTAATAAAACCTTTATGAATATTTCTTGAAACTGCTGAAACCACTTTCTTTTGGACTTTAAAGTTTTTCTGACATAAATAATAAGTATTTTCCCTCACTAACTTAACTCTCCCCCTTCTTATATACAGTGCAACAAAGCAATTCAGCCTTTTTATAAAATGCATTTACGTCATTAGAAATTAGTCTTTTCCAAAGTCTCCACCATGCACTTACGGATACCTGGGATGCTGTATCATCCCCAAACCAATAAAGCTACTAGTGGATCTATTAATTCTAAAAGATACGTTATTGCTAGAGGCATAGCATAAATCACCCCACTAGGCATCTGGATAAGTTAAAAAAGACCTAGTTTATTTTTCCCCAGGAAGAAGAAAGTACAGGTCAGAATTGTAAATGGCATTAGACTCCCTGCTCAACAGTAGCACTCTTCCAGCCCTCCAGTGAGTCAGGGGGGAAAAAATTAAAAAAACCCAACCAACAAACCCCAGGCACTCGATCTGGCATCCAGCCCCCAAATGACATCTGGGAGCAGTTAGTCACTAGATACATAATGCATGGAGTGCGGATCTGCGTTCCGCCGGGCAGCCCAGCGCAGCAGTTGGTTGCAATCACGTCCCACATTTCCAAACCACACCAGGACAAGAACGAAACTGCATGCATCCATGCATGCAAGTGCACAACCATGAATGCAAGAAAATCCACGCAACCATGGCAAGGAACACACTGCAAGAAAATCCACGCAACCATGGCAAGGAACACACTGCAAGAAAATCCACGCAACCATGGCAAGGAACACATGCAGACAGTACTGTTGAGTAGTCTGCATGAGCCCACAGAGAGAAAAGACATCGATACCGTAATTAAAGCACTTCAACGGGACAAGATTGCTTTGTTGTGCTACGAAACCCATATAATGATGATGGGAAACAGCAAACACTGAGGATGGATGACAAAACCTCAAGGTTTATTGAACAGAGTACATGATCCAGAAAGTCTGAGGCAAGTCACCTCACTTAAATAATTTCCCAGTGCTACAGTCTGTGCTTACACTTCTCTTACCTCCCGAGTCGCGTAATTCAGACATTCAACATTGCCCGTTGAATGTCTAAGTTCTAATGGATCAACATCTGTACTTGGCACTGTCTCGCCTTAGGCCTCAGTTTAGTAACAAAGATTATTCCACAGCTAGTTTGGAGCAAGATACAAAAAAAAGCCATTTTTCTCTTGCAAGATTTGGATTTAAGTCCTTATTATCAATATCCTGAATAATGCCCTTTTAGATAACGCAGCTCATTCATTACATCCCACCCGCACTTCTTAAACGCCGTTTAATACTTCTGATTGTGAATATTCCATTATTTCAGCCAAAAATAGTTTCTGTTTTCAATCATTTTATGCCTTTTAATGCTGCACACTGCAGGGTGCTTAAATCCTTCACAAATTGAGTAAAATAATGCACTAGAACTGTATGAAAGCAAGCGATTTATATAAAACTGCATGTTCTCTCTGTAAACAACGTAGAACTGTTACAGAAATGGATGGAAAATAACAAATTCCAGTAGATTCCAACTGGCATGCAAACAAATGAATTCAATGTGAATTATGTTGAAGTGGTACAATAAATGTAGAACTAATTTCAGGCTCCAAAGTTTGAAAAAGTGCATCCCACATACAGAACAGTATCATACATCAACAAACCACTGTATAAGAAATCAAATTTCCATTAATACCTGAACGCAACATGAATTTTCAGTGTGGCAGGAGCTTTGCTTCAAAGCTGTCATGATTAAGTTACAAACATGCCATTCATAAATTCAGTGCAGAACTGAACTGCATCTTAGGCAAACGGCCAGGAGAGAGGGAGAGAATGCAAAGAGGTTGCAAAACGCTCCAGCTAGAGCCTTTCCATAGAAAGTTTCTTTGGAAAATTAGCTGCTTCGCTAGTCTGGGTAAAAACATCCCTCCAAATTGGAGAGCAACCCTACAACGGCTGAAGTCTACAGTTTCAGTGCAGCAAGAATTCTCCTACGGCACAGGCCGTCTGCGCTCGAGGGGCAGAAAAAAGCTAAACCACCTCAGCTTGTCAAATCCTCTCCTCAGGAACGGCACATTAGTCTGTGTACAGTTTCCTATCTATGTCACCCAGGCATAAACCAGCATCACGGCTTAAAGAAATGGTCCTGGTACCTACCCCGCTCCCCAGCTGCTTATTCCCGCCCTGGACCGGACCCTTCTTTTTGCTGGCACTCTTGGCTGAGTGGGCACGAGGGTACTTACCCAAGGATTCCTTGGCACGTTACTGGTGCTTATATGCTGGTGTAGCAAAAAACTGCCATTACGGCACCAGAACGGATTGGTGTGCAGGCGATTAAGAAGGCGACTGCCTGAACCGGAGCTCCGGGGCAGGACCAGACCACTGCCAGCAGTTTACCTGGGTTGTGGAACAGCACCATAGTCTTCATCAAGAAAGGCTCAGCCTCTTCACGACGGAGATCAGACAGGAAAACTCCTGTTTCAGATTTTGTCCCATTTCCCCAGCCATCTGCTACTCCTTTATTTTAACATTATAAACCTCTAAAGGCAAAGATTGCACTTTGAAATATTAATCGTTAAATTCTAGGAAAAAAAATACAGAGGCTGCCTGAGCTACATTAGATGTAATCGGTGAGAATTTCTACAAATGAAAAAGCAATGGATGTATTTGTTCTGAAACTCACTGACTGGGTAAAACTCGTTACAAACAGATTTATGAAAGTGACTCAGAATTTGGAACAAATTGAAGATGAGTAACAAAAAAAAAAGGAACATAAAAAATGTGTTCTATTATTTTAAAATAATGTGCAGTGCTGACAATGTGCATTGAAGCTGCTGAGGACGGAGCCCCGGTTTCTTTATTCCAGTACCTTTACATTTGTTTCCTTCTCCGTACCGCCTTACAGTACCACTGCAGAATTAAGGTGGTTTTTTACATTTTCTTCTCAGACAGACACCCGCTAGGCAACAGCTAACACTGCTACCACTAGTCATACAGGTATTCCCGCAATCAGGAATTCACAGTTAATTTCCCTGCTGCACAACGGAATCTCATTCTTATCACAGAACTTCCGTATTTCTGTAAAACAGATTTTTTTAAAAGCTACGCATTGGGTTTGTGTGGCAAGGTTTGGGCAGCGGGGGGGCTACAGGGGTGATTTCTGTGAGAAGCTGCTAAAAGCTTCCCCCCATGGCTGACAGAGCCAACGCCAGCCGGCTCTGAGAGGGACCCAACGCTGGCCAAGGCTGAGCCCATCAGTGACAGCGGTACCGCCTCTGGGAGCCGCTGGGGGCAGGATTCGGAATGCAGGAGGCGAGCAGCCCT
>NW_009260266.1:392296-399163 GCF_000687185.1 Egretta garzetta | reverse complement strand
GGACCCCAGGCTGGAGCAGGGGAGGAGTGTGAGGAGTCCTCCCCTGGGGAGGAAGGAGCAGCAGGGCCAGTGTCTGATGAACTGACCCCAACCCCATTCCCTGTCCCCCTGCGTTGCTCGCAGGGAGAAGGTGGGGAAATGGGGAGTGGAGCTGAGCCCGGGAAGAAGGGAAGGTGGTTTAATATTTGGGTTCTATTTTCTCATTTTCCCACTCTGATTCGAAACTGATTTCCCCAAGATGAGTCCGTTTTACCTATGAGAGTAACTGCCAAGTGATCTCCCTGTCCATCTCGACCCACAAGCCTTCCATGGTGTCCAGCCAGGGCCAACCCACCACAGATACTATTTTCAATTGCTTAAGCTTTTGTAGAAAAGCCACAAAAATTTGTAAACTGTTGTTTTAAACTACTGCTACATAATGTGAACCAGTATTGCATGCATTTTTGTTTGTGAGGGAAAACAAAAGATCATATTTATGTCAAAAGTACACAAAGGGATTTTTTTAGTTTGGGTTTTACATCCATTCACAGAGACATTAACACAGTAAGTCTATTAACAGTGCAAGGGGTTTCAAAAGTTCAATTGTGGTAATTAGTCATATTGCAGCTTTAAATTACTCTCTGCTCTGAAAAGAAAGATTATGGCTTTTCTTCTTGCTCTATTACCCAACGGGCATTTAAGTCAATCTGCTAAAAGTGTATCTGCTTCAATGGAAGCTCAAAATACCCCATTAAAGGCACATGCAAATCTGAGGTTTGGCTTTTTTTAAATTTTTAATAGATTAATACTTTAATCTAATAAGAACATATAACAGCACTAAGAAATTCTGCCTGAATTCAGCTCTCCTTTAGTTCTTCCATAATCCCACTTTTGCTGTCACGAATAAAACAAAAAAATAAGCTATGTCACTGGCAAGGTGTTTGTAACAACTTCAAGTTCTTATACGGGTTGCAGAAAACAAACCTTCATCCCAACGCACATTCATAACCTTTAGCAGGGTAAGGAAAGCCTTTCCACAGAACCTGCCACGTACTCGACTGTATGAGCTGAGAATGAGATGAGAACATGGCTGCCAACAAAAGACCATAACTGCATGGACTGAAGAGTTGCCCTCTACACTAAAATGCTGCATCAAGAAGTTCCTATTCCCTAAATCCCAGCAGGGAAGATGGATTATCCTTCAGCTAAACCGTTAAACAGCCGCATCACAAAATTCATTTGGTGCTACTATTAACAGGTTTGATAAATACAAACCACGTTGAACATAAGGAATATTGAAGAGCATTGATTAGACTAACGGTCTTCTTAAATAAGACTTTGCTTGCTGTGGTTTTGCTCCCTTCAAAAGAGACAGGGAGTCACTGAACCTTATAGAGGCACAAAAAAGGAGGCCGATATCTATTGATGAGGGGCAAATAAGGTACTGGGAATTCACTGGAATGGATACTAAAAGAAAACAATGCTTTTTATGAAAAGGGCCAGACCTATGTGGATGAAAATATGGGCTCTTTACCTTTGGTAGCATTTATAAATTGGTCATTCCCTGTAAGCCGAACAGAAATAAAAAAAAAGTAAAACCAAACCATGCGTTTAACTTTGTAACAGTCTATTTTTTGGATTAACTAGCTCAGTGTTTTCAAGTAAGATGCCGGTAAAACCTGACAAACTTCCATTATACTTGCGGTATTTTGATAATAGCTGGCACATGCTGTTCTGATTTGCACTGATGCATATTTTAGCTTGTTTTTAGGAGCTTTTGTACAATACAAATTGGCCTCCCATGCTTTCTGCTGGCCTCTTCATTTCAGGATCTTACATGTGAGGCTTTGTTAAATGGTTTTAAAAACGGCCTATGGTAAAAGTAGAAAAAAATGAAACCCCATGCCACCCTTTTAATGTGGAAAATTATTCCTACTTCAGGGTAGTTATTCGATTTGATACAAGAATTATTCAAACCTCAGCATACTCAAATGGCTTTCAGCCTTTTCAGTGAATGACTCCCCTCTCAGGCATACTTTGTCCATTTAAATTCTACTTCCAGTAACGCTGCACACATTTATCTTTCTGTTAGTTAGGAATTTAAAATAAAGTTTGTTTTGCGTTAAGAGGGAAAAGCATTTATGTTCACGTGATGGCTTCCTTTGCATGGTGCTTACATCCGTGTTAATACACTCGTATTAATGCCCTCCTGGCTTCCTCCAAATACGAAGTCAGCAGAGCTCTCCTACCTGTTAAGCTAATGGACACTATCATTAAAACATAAATCCAGGTCGTTACTTCGCTGAGCGAGACATGACTTGGTTTCTCTCCTGGTTTACAGTTGACTTTTCGTTGTAAATAAAAACGTTATCCTTCTTCCCGACCGAAGCATTATGATTCATCAAGTTACAGAGGAGGCGGGGGTGTGTTTTGGGTTTCCTGATTATTACAGATTTATAAATGAACACCAGTGGGATTTATCTCATCCATACATTCAGACGTTTACAGGGGTCACAACTGTTTGAGCTCATTGCTTTACAATCAGCGGAGGGAAGCAGGCACTTCTTTTAGAAGATGTGCTTTATCACAACCTGATGTAAACTGCCTGCATCGTATGGAAAGGCCCCCCATTAGAAAAGATTATCACAACCTGATGTAAACTGCCTGCATCGTACGGAAAGGTGGATACTGCTCTTTTAAAAAAAATGCTTTAGGATGAGATTAACCACATCTGAGGAGAGTCCATTTCTCTCCAGAGGCTATAAAGTGATTCAAGACATCTCCCAGAGTTTAAAATTTACAATGTTGGCATTTAAATGTGAATGGATTAATCTCATCCTGTATGTTGGCTACAGTAAAATAAGGTTTAAATTAATAGGATAATCTGCGTATGCATTGTGCTTAGAGCCAGCCATGCTGCTTGGCTGAAGCTGGTGCATCTGGCTCATCGGTCTGAGCACACTGCATCAAATAATGAGAATTCCCCGTGCTGGGGTGACCAAACGAGAGCTAATGCATGGCCTTATGCCTTCTGGTTTCCATTAGCAGGACACTTACTGAAGATTTCTTTCCTAGGGATTTCAGGTTAAAAACTGTTTTATCTTTATCCTGGTGTCTAAGTGCTCCCCTCCTTCTATATAGCGAGTGCTCAGGCATTTGATAGTGTCACCTTTTATGTCTCACCCCATATACAGAAAGCGCAGCAGAAAGCTCATTTAGGACCAAGCAGCATGTGCATAAGGACAGGCAAACCAAAGTCCCCTAAAAATAGGGCACATTGACTTTCATCATTTTCAGTTCATTCCTTCCCTTTTTGGACCAATTTCCGGACTATTATGCAAGCTAGAAGAATAGATGCAAACGCCCTAGCGGCTATTAGTGTGTCTAGACTCATTCATTGACCTAGAAGATGTCTTAATTGCCTCTTTTCTATCTGATGGGGAAAATACACTCTAACTTTTCCTGGCTGCAACCTTTGTCATTAAGTTTTCTAACTGAAATCATCAAATGTAATGAAAAGCGGTTCTACTCCATGTTCTTGGAGGCTGAGTTATGTGGAGTGTTTATCACAGGCTTAATATGATCTGCAGGAAACCTCTGTCCATCTAGAGTTTTGTTTTCAGGACTTCGGGCTTTTTTGGCTCTTGGCTACTAGTCAAGACAGTGGTTGCTACCTGTGAACCCTATAACCTTTTACAATATACTAAGTTAAAATGAGTAAGATAAGAAGTTCAATTTACCTGTATGTTTTTATCAGCATTTAACATTTTCATGTTATGGAAAAGTTTAGTAATTTTCAGAGGTGTCCAACTTTACAAGCTGCCTGTGAATTTACAAGTTGACAAACAAGGCTGTACCCCTCACAGCGTGCTCTGCATAGAAATGAGAAGATGAAAATAAAATTGACTCAGAGGTTGCGGTATAATTCCTGCCATTTCCATTTTTCAAGGGGAGAATTAATATACTTTCCCTTTGCATGGCTCGTGAAATGCCTAGGTGCAGCCAGCCAGATTAGCAATGCAATTTTTAGATTAACTGGTAAAATATTTGAATCTCAAGGTGAAAAACCCTGCGTTCACGTGATGGGTCTTCATTTGTAGCAAGGAAGCTGTCCCTCAAATGAAGCAACACATTGGGTAGATGCATCATTTCATGATTTTAAGATTAAAAGAGCCTAAGAAGCTTTTGGACCGCACGCTGCATCGAATTTACACTGCTGCGTCAGTGAGCACTAAAAGCCAAAAAGTATTAGTACATTTAGCAGATTTAAGCGAGGATGCATTTCACTGATTACTTCCTGCTAATGAAATTTTGTTTTAATCATTTAACTTATGAATGTATTGTTTGTATCAAGAATGTAATAAAGAGGTATAGCGTACACCGTATATCACGGGTCACTTACAGGATACTTTTATCTCTATGGAATTTCCCGTTTGAATAATAGGTTCTTATACAAAAGAGATCCGCAGTTCATAATGCTAACCTCTTTTATCCCAATCCCTTCTCTGGGTAATGCCCATCAGAAACAGTAACTGAAAACTGCTTTGAAAACGTCCAACCTCAAACAAAGCACGAGGGAGGAGTTTGCCATTGCAATGTCTGGGCAAAACAGGGAAGAAGTCCCCAGCGCCATCCAGGAGGGATCGGTAGCTCACCTCAATTTAAGGTGCAGAAATTCACAGCAGTAATTTTTCTCCCTCTGTGCTTTCTCCGTGGGAGCAGAGCGACTTTGCTGCCAAAATATTCTTCAGACCTTTAATCCAGCGATGCCATTTTAGGATTTTACAGCCCCATGCTAACACATACGTGCACACAGAAAATGCTATAATAAAAACTTGAAATGAACCATGCTTTGTAAAATGAAATTTTTGTTCCTTTACTTAATACTCTTTTCCATTCTTTCACCTACTATTTTTATTCTGCTCAAAACATGACTGTCTTCAGGCACAGCACATTCATTGAAAGTCTGAATGTTTCATTCATGGCCTTTGACAGCCTGAAAAAGAATTTTACTGCAGAATATATAGCTGTATATTTTCCTTCACCCAAGCCTCATGATGAATAATACTCTTTCACAGGAGTTTAAGTAATTTCCTGGAAAAATATGACGACTGCTATCCTTTGGCTCTTCATGTTTGGTTTTTTTCCCTTACCATATTCTCAAAAATGTATTCAGTACTAAGGCAGAAAACCCTTTCTTGGTGTGGCTGATCACAGCTGCTTTCACATCAGTGTATGCATGAAAGGGTTATGCCAGAGGAGGGTCTATATCTAAGATTATATCTATATTGTTTGGGTAATTTGCTCCTCTGCTGAACAGCATCTGCCTTCCTAAACCGAATCCTGAACCTGTTAGGATAAACTCTGAACTTAAATTTTCTACTGTGATAATTCAGCCTTAAAAATGATCCAGGGAAAACATAAACAACTAGAAATCTGCGACTGAAACACAAGGCGACTTCCATGTGGGTTTCTGAAGGGGTTGACACGTGTCGTCCCAATGTGCCAGTCTAAGTCTTGCCATGCAACACAATTCAAGAAAGACTCCTGCTGACAGCTGTATCCTACTGCGGATCATCTGGACGCAGAATTTTCACCCGCTCCAGTTAAACGTCAGGTGGCAGGAAGCTTGTAAGCAGCAAACGTTACAGCCAGATTCTAGGTGCGACATTGTAAAGAAGTTTTTGAGGGATTCTTCATTTAGGTCTAACAAAATTATAGCCTCAAATGCTTATTTTAAAGCATTTTAACAGAACAGTTTAATGGTAAGCACTGTGAAGAAATGCATGCAAAACAACAACGTTTTTTCTTAAATATGGTTGTAGGAATGACTAATTTTGTCCTCTTATTAACTAGTTTCCCATTTCCACCATAGATCACAAAGTGGACATTTCATATAGAATCATATAATGTTTGGGGTTGGAAGGGACCCCCAGAGGTCACCCAGCCCAACCCCCCTGCAGGAGCAGGGACACCTTGAACCACATCAGGTTGCTCACAGCCCCGGCCAACCTGGCCTGGAATGTTCCCAGGGATGGGGCCTCCACCACCTCTCTGGGCAACCCCTGCCACGGTTTCACCACCCTCAGTGTAAAGAATTTCTTCCTTGTATCCAGTCTAAAGCTCTCCTGCTTCAGTTTAAAGCCATCCCCCCTTGTCCTGTCCCAGCTGGCCCTACTAAAAAGCTTGTCCCCCCCTTTCCTATGGGCCCCCTTTAAGCCCTGACCGGCCGCACTCAGCTCTGCCCGCAGCCTTCTCTTCTCCAGGCTGAACACCCCCAACTCTCCCAGCCTGTCCCCATAGCAGAGGGGCTCCAGCCCTCGGATCATTTTTGTAGCCCTCCTCCTATTATCATAAGCATAGTACTGTATTTTTTTTTCCAGTAATAGACTTGTTCTAAACATCATTCTAAAGAAGCTGCATCACAAATATGAAACATTTGAACATTTCAATAGTTAAATAAGACAAGAAGGACCTACAAAGCCATCAAAAGAACTCAAGGGTTTTTATGGTGTGATGTTCAGTATTGGGGAGAACAGGCTGAAATGACTCTGGAGATTTCTCCCTTTCACTAATACACAAAACACTTCAGTGATTTGTAGCAAACAGAATCATTAAAAGTTTTTACTGAGGATTATTTTAAGCATTTTCTTCTGGCCACAAAAATCATTATTTTACAGAGGAAGTTAATAAGGTATTTCTAAAACAAAAGTGAATTTTGTTAGGTAAGGGAATGAAACTACCGTCATCTCCCCAAATTGTGATGTTTTGTAGCATTTCCAGTAGGAAAAAAAACAACACACCACATAGTTTAACACATATTCCAGCGCAGACCATGCACGCGGGTTTAATTTTAAAAGAAGAAAGCAGCATTTGAAGCAGCAGACT